>NW_028156142.1:67500-115000 GCF_964263955.1 Coregonus lavaretus | reverse complement strand
GACTTACAGTAGTGAGTGCATACATTTTTGTACTTTTTCGTACTGGTCCCCCATAGGAAGCGAACTCACAACCACGCTCTACCAACTGAACCACGCTCTACCAACTGAACCACGCTCTACCAACTGAACCACGCTCTACCAACTGAACCACGCTCTACCAACTGAACCACGCTCTACCAACTGAACCACGCTCTACCAACTGAACCACACCACACCATAACACACCACACCATATCAGAACTCACCACACCTTACCACAACCACACCATACCATACCATACCATAACACACCACACTACACCATACCACACCATAACATGCCTCACCATACCAATAACACACCACACCATACCACACCATACCACACCATAACACACCAAACCATACCACAACATACCACACCATAACACACCACACCAGAACACACCACACCATACCACACCACACCATACCACACCACACCATACCACACCATAACACACCACACCATACCACACCATATCACACCACACCACAACACACCACACCATACTGAACCATGCTCTACCAACTGAACCACGCTCTACCAACTGAACCATGCTCTACCAACTGAACCACGCTCTACCAACTGAACCACGCTCTACCAACTGAACCACGCTCTACCAACTGAACCACGCTCTACCAACTGAACCACGCTCTACCAACTGAACCATGCTCTACCAACTGAACCACACGGGAGGAATAAGAAGGGTACAAATTGGTAGATGGGTAAAAACAAAGCATTGAATATCCCTTTGAGCATGGTGAAGTTATTAATTGCACTTTGGATGGTGTATAAATGCACTCAGTCACTACAAAGATACAGGTGTCCTTCCTAACTCAATTGCCGCAGAGGAAGAAAACAGCTCAGGGATTTCACCATGAGGCCAATGGTACAGTGCCTTGCAAAAGTATTCATCCCCCTTGGCGTTCTTCCTGTTTTGTTGCATTACAACACTCCGCAGAGCTGGGCTTTATGGAAGAGTGGCCAGAAAAAAGCCATCGCTGAAAGAAAAAAAGGCATGTGGGAGACTCCCCAAACATATGGAAGAAGGTACTCTGGTCAGATGAGACTAAAATTGAGCTTTTTGGCCATCAAGGGAAACGCTATGTCTAGTGTAATGTGCTAAACATGTTGGGTCTGGTCAGAGGCGGTCTCTGGTGTAATGGGTTAAACATGTTGGGTCTGGTCAGAGGCGGTCTCTGGTGTAAAGAGGCTGTACACTACTTCCAACGACCACATTACCTACTGACACTAAGATTAGACATTGTGTGTGTTACCCACTGCCAGGCAAGCAGTGGTATACCTCTACTGATGGCGTCACAGAGAATACAAGAATACCTCTGATGTTACTCATTGATGTAATAACGATGGTAACTCTATCACGAAGAAGAGAACACTGTGTATCATATTCCAGTCTCAGGGAGTGCTATTACAACGTTCATCATTATCACCGCAGAACAGTAAGTTTAAAAAAAACACAAGTTCCCCCCTTGTTGCTTAAGTGTGAGTGAGAGAAGGAGCTGTCCAGCCAAGGTAACAAAGCCCCAGAGAGATGGCCCTTTCCTCATCTTTTTCAGGTTTTCTCGTTTTTTTGCTAAGTGTAATGAGCACATCGGAAATCACAGGAAAAACAGCAAGAAATAAATGTATACGTACAACATCAAGCCATGAGGAGATCTGGTCTGGTCTGGTCTGTTGAGGAGATGGCCCTGCCCTGGTCTGGTCTGTTGAGGAGATGGCCCTGCCCTGGTCTGGTCTGTTGAGGAGATGGCCCTGCCCTGGTCTGGTCTGTTGAGGAGATGGCCCTGCCCTGGTCTGGTCTGTTGAGGAGATGGCCCTTCCCTGGTTTGGTCTGTTGAGGACATGGCCCTGGTCTGGTCTGTTGAGGAGATGGCCCTGCCCTGGTCTGGTCTGTTGAGGAGATGGCCCTGCCCTGGTCTGGTCTGTTGAGGAGATGGCCCTGCCCTGGTCTGGTCTGTTGAGGAGGTATCAGGCTTTATCTGTTGCTACTGTTATGTGGTATAACAACTTTTGGTTATTTATTTTACACACAATACCCCATAATGACAAGGCGAAAACAGGTTTTTATACATTTCTGCAAATAAAATAAAACGTTTTCAGACGTTTTTGCTGTGAGACTCTAAATTGAGCTCAGGTGCATCTTGTTACCATTGATCAGCCTTGAGATGTTTCTACAACTTGATTGGAGTCCACCTGTGGTAAATTCAATTGATTGGACATGATTTGGAAAGGCACACACCTGTCTATATAAGGTCCCACAAATGACAGTGCATGTCAGAGCAAAACCAAGCCATGAGATCAAAGGAATTGTCCATAGAGCTCCGAGACAGGATTGTGTCGAGGCACAGATCTTGGGAAGTGTAGCAAAACAGTTCTGCAACATTGAAGGTCCCCAAGAACACAGTGGCCTCCATCATTCTTAAGTGGAAGACGTTTAGAACCACCAAGACTCTTCCTAGAGCTGGCCAACCAGCCAAACTGAGCAATCGTGGGAGAAGGGCCTTGGTCAGGGAGGTGACCAATAACTCGATGGTCACTCTGACAGAGCTCTAGAGTTCCTCTGTGGAGATGGGAGAACCTTCCAGAAGGACAACTATCTCTGCAGCACTTCACCAATCAGGCGTTTATGGTAGAGTTTTTTTTATTTTTTTTATTTCACCTTTATTTAACCAGGTAAGCCAGTTGAGAACAGGTTCTCATTTACAACTGCGACCTGGCCAAGATAAAGCAAAGTAGTGCAATAAAAACAACACAGAGTTACATATGGGGTAAAAAAAAACATAAAGTCAGAAATACAACAGAAAATATATATACAGTGTGTGCAAATGTAGCAAGTTATGGAGGTAAGGCAATAAATAGGCTATAGTGCAGAATAATTACAATAGTATTAACACTGGAATGCTAGATGTGCAAGAGATTATGTGCAAATAGAGATACTGGGGTGCAAAAGAGCAAAATAAATAACAATATAGGGATGAGGTAGTTGGGTGGGCTAATTTCAGATGGGCTGTGTACAGGTGCAGTGATCGGTAAGGTGCTCTGACAACTGATGCTTAAAGTTATTGAGGGAGATAAGAGTCTCCAGCTTCAGAGATTTTTGCAATTCGTTCCAGTCATTGGCAGCAGAGAACTGGAAGGAATGGCGGCCAAAGGAGGTGTTGGCTGCTGGAGCGCAGACTACGGGTGGGTGCTGCTATGGTGACCAATGAGCTAAGATAAGGCGGGGGTTTGCCTAGCAGTGATTTATAGATGGCCTGGAGCCAGTGGGTTTGACGACGAACATGTAGTGAGGACCAGCCAACAAGAGCGTACAGGTCACAGTGGTGGGTAGTGTATGGGGCTTTGGAGACAAAACGGATGGCACTGTGATAGACTACATCCAATTTGCTGAGTAGAGTGTTGGAGGCTATTTTGTAAGTGACATCGCCGAAGTCAAGGATCGGTAGGATAGTCAGTTTTACGAGGGCATGTTTGGCAGCATGAGTGAAGGAGGCTTTGTTGCGAAATAGGAAGCCGATTCTAGATTTAACTTTGGATTGGAGATTCTTTATGTGAGTCTGGAAGTTGAGTTTACAGTCTAACCAGACACCTAGATATTTGTAGTTGTCCACATACTCTAGGTCAGACCCGTCGAGAGTGGTGATTCTAGTCGGGTGGGCGGGTGCTAGCAGCGTTCGATTGAAAAGCATGCATTTAGTTTTACTAGTGTTTAAGAGCAGTTGAAGGCTACTGAAGGATTGTTGTATGGCATTGAAGCTCGTTTGGAGGCCAGATGGAAGCCACTCCTCAGTGAAATGCACATGACAGCCCGCTTGGAGTTCGCCAAAAGCCACCTAAAGGACTCAGACCATGAGAAACAAGATTCTCTGGTCTGATGAAACCAAGATTTAACTATTTGGCCTGAATGCCAAGCATCACGTCTGGAGGAAACCTGGCACCATCCCTACGGTGAAGCATGGTGGTGGCAGCATTATGCTGTGGGGATGTTGTTCAGCGGCAGCACCTCAGACTGGGCGGGGCGAAGGTTCACCTACCATCAGGACAACAACCCTATGCACACAGCCAAGACAACGCAGGAGTGGCTTCGGGACAAGTCTCTGAATGTCCTTGAGTGGCCCAGCCAGAGCCCGGACTTGAACCTGATCGAACATCTCTGGAGAGACCTGAAAATAGCTGTGCAGCGACGCTCCCCATCCAACCTGACAGAGCTGGAGAGGATCTACAGAGAAGAATGGGAGAAACTCCCCAAATACAGATGTGCCAAGCTTGTAGAGTCATACCCAAGAAGATTCGAGGCTTTAATCGCTGGTAAAGTTGCTTCAACAAAGTACTGAGTAAAGGGTCTTAATACTTATGTTAATGTGATATTTCTTTTCTTTTCTTTTATTACATTTGCAAACATTTCTAAAAACCTGTTTTTGCTTTGTCATTATGGGGTATTGTGTGTAGATTGATGAGGGGGGAAAAACTGTAACGTAACAAAATGTGGAAAAAGTCAAGGGGTCTGAATACTTCCTGAATGCACTGTAAATTAGTTTATTTGGTGGCTTTTTTCAGACAGCCACAGACCACATTCAAAACCCTCAGGCACACTTCTCAACAAACAATGATACATATCAAAACCATAATGGACAGGCTTAATGTCTCCAAGGGCCTCTTTCCTCTGGCTGTGCCAGTCACAGAGACTTTCACGTAGAACTAATGATCTGTTGGACTCTTATACACCTTTCAAACAAGACGTTTTTCCTCTAACTTTAGCAGACTTTTCTTTATATATGAAAGAATGCTTTTAATGCTCCTTGATGCTGAGGCTTCATTGGCACGCATTACGCTCTTAAGCGCTTGATGGTTGCTAGGCAGCTCCCATTACTACTGTCCTCCTGTCAGTTCTAAACTTTGCATGTCACTTCACCCATTCACTGTTTTCTTAACCACAAATGGATGGATCCATAAAGAATTGCTGTGGGAATAAATATCACTGAATGGTGAAGACATTGTAATAAAGTAGGATAATCCAATTGTCATCCAATGGTTATAATACATTTGAAGCAATAGCTTCTCCTCCCATGTTTCATGAGCTGAAATAAAAAGATCCCAGAAAATGTTTCATACGAACAAAAAGCTTATTTCTCTCAAATGTTATGCAAATTTGTTTACATCCCTGTTAGTGAACATTTCTCCTTTGCCAAGATTATCCTTCCACCTGACAGGTGTGGCATATCAAGAGCTGATTTAAACAGCATGATCATTACACAGGTGCACCTTGTGCTGGGGACAATAAAAGGCCACTCTAAAATGTGCAGTTTTGTCACACAACACAATACCACATTTGTCTCAAGTTCGAGGGCCTGTGCAGTTGGCATCCTTACTACAGGAATGTCCACCAGAGCTGTTGCCAGAGGATTGAAACTTAATTTCTCTACCATAAGCTGCCTCCGTCATTTTTGAGAATTTGGCAGTACGTCCAACCCGGCATCACAACCGCAGACCACGTGTAACGACGCCAGCCCAGGGACCTCCACATCCGGCTTCTTCACCTGCGGGATCGTCTGAGGGGGTGCTGAGGAGTATTTTTGTCTGTAATAAAGCCCTTTTGTGGGGGAAAATGTCGCTTGGTAACCTAAGCCTACTCCCGACCAAAAGCTGTAATTCGTCTTAATCAATCAATGTGATTTTGTGTCCCTGAATCTCCATCTCTGTATATTTGGTTAATTCTCTGGCTGGACAAATAAGAGGAGTTGGTATAGCTCATCTATTTGTTAGCTTGTCTATCACTGATTAGAAACATTTATTTAAATTATTTATTTTTATTTCACCTTTATTTAACCAGGTAAGCCAGTTGAGAACAAGTTCTCATTTACAACTGTGACCTGGCCAAGATAAAGCAAAGCAGTGCGATTAAAAATAACACAGAGTTACATATGGGGTAAAACAAAACATAAAGTCAAAAATACAACAGAAAATATATATACAGTGTGTGCAAATGTAGCAAGTTATGGAGGTAAGGCAATAAATAGGCTATAGTGCAAAATAATTACAATTTACTATTAACATTGGAATGCTAGATGTGCAAGAGATTATGTGCAAATAGAGATACTGGGGTGCAAATGAGCAAAAATAAATAACAATGTAGGGATGAGGTAGTTGGGTGGGCTAATTTCAGATGGGCTGTTCATGTATGCTATAATGTAGCCTAAATCAAGTGTAGGCCTATTATTTTGCTCGATCGGGTAAAGGCAACTCCTAAAGCCTGTGGATATGCATAAGTAATGAAATATGAACACCAGACTCACATGTTTTTGAAAGTATAGATTGCTATTATTTTCTATCTGTATCATGATGAAGATACTCTCAATGTAAGACCCTACGCCTTCTCCCTAAAAAAGCAGAGTGAGGTTAGGAAAGAGATTAAATGTTGCAAAAAAAAAAAAAAACATGGGCTTGCCTTGGGCTCTGTTTCAAAATATCACTTTTATATTAGTGATTCCACACGTTGCCGTGACGCAAGTTGTGTGGGAATAATATTATTTGTATTTTGTTCTGTTTTATTTCATTATATTCTTAGCCTACTATAAAATATGTGTGTTGACTGTGGTCAGGGTAGCCTAAGTGTGTCTTGTCTGTTTAATGAACAAAATAACTATTGATTTTATGTGCATATAGGTAATGCACAGATCAGTAACATCATTTAACTCAAAATATGCCAGTCTATTCTTTTGAAAATACATTTTATTAGTCTTGTGTTTCTTAGGACCTGCCTAATTAATAATGTGTTTCTTTGTGATCGTGTACATTCAATGGATTTATAAAAAATAGACATCCACCCACATCGGCCCACGTCTACTCCCACTCCTAAACTTGCCGGCATGTGCACGGGAGATATAAAAGGCTTATCCCGGCAATGATGTGGTAAAAATGGGACTATAAATTTGGATCTACAAAAACATTGCCAGATGATTATTTATTTTTCTCCAGCCAACATAACATTTCTGTATAGGGTATTAGTTTAGGATATTATAGAGGACCTAGTACAGAGCCCTGGGGGACACTAGTAGTGAGACATTAAAGAGGACCTATTACCGAGCCCTGGGGGACACTAGTAGTGAGACATTAAAGAGGACCTAGTACCTAGCCCTGGGGGACACTAGTAGTGAGACATTAAAGAGGACCTAGTACAGAGCCCTGGGGGACACCAGTAGTGAGACATTATGGAGGACCTAGGACAGAGCCCTGAGGGACACCAGTAGTAGTGAGACATTAAAGAGGACCTAGTACCGAGCCCTGGGGGACACTAGTAGTGAGACATTAAAGAGGACCTAGTACCTAGCCCTGAGGGACACCAGTAGTAGTGAGACATTAAAGAGGACCTAGTACCGAGCCCTGGGGGACACTAGTAGTGAGACATTAAAGAGGACATAGTACTGAGCCCTGGGGGACACCAGTAGTGAGACATTAAAGAGGACCTAGTACTGAGCCCTGGGGGACACTAGTAGTGAGACATTAAAGAGGACCTAGTACCTAGCCCTGGGGGACACTAGTAGTGAGACATTAAAGAGGACCTAGTACCTAGCCCTGGGGGACACTAGTAGTGAGACATTAAAGAGGACCTAGTACCGAGCCCTGGGGGACACTAGTAGTGAGACATTAAAGAGGACCTAGGACAGAGCCCTGGGGGACACCAGTAGTGAGACATTATAGAGGACCTTTTCCTCTAATAAAATATGTGCTCTTCTTTCTTTCACAGGAACGTTTGGCCGCATTTTCCACGGTGTTCTATTGGACGAGAAGGACCCAGCCAAGGAGAAGCAGTGCTTTGTGAAGACTGTGAAAGGTACGCAGTCATTCATTCCCCTGTCACTGCTTCTGCTACTTCGCTCCAGTGTTACAAGCATTGTTTTCTCATCGTAAATTGAAACATTATGCTGTGAAGTTGATGTAACATTCCCCACCATCTTCCTTTCATGGGCATCTTGTGTTGGCTTGAGGTCCCTGACTATACTGTGCCATCTGATCTGATTCTACCAAGTTGCTATATCTATCTTACCTCTATGTTGGCTGATGGGTTGAATTTCCCACCAGTTTGCATAAACACATATCGCCTTAACTCATTATTTCCTTTGCATGTGAATGGTCTGCTGGTGAAGCTGAGAAACAGCTCTTAGTTTGGGCTGTTCTCTAATTCCATCAGACCATAAGGTTAACCCAAGGCTATGAGGTTAGGGTTAGATGTGTTAAGGCGAACTCTGACCTCTTTGACCACTTGACTCCTCTCTAAAACTCAACAGGGGTTGCATGATTCAAGGTGCCAGGAAATGTTATCAATGCGCAAGTGTACGTTTTGAGGCGCGTCGCTGCCTCGTAGTGAACGCGCGGCAGGTGGAATAACAGGTTGAGGTAACCGCCACACAGTCCACACAGTCTCTCCTTCCCACAGACGTTCTCAGGTTCATGTGTCCCTCCCAGCTGACCTTTGCCCTCTAGCTTCTCTAGCCATTCAATGTTTGTCCAGGGTGGGGTGGATACCAGAACATGAACAATGTGCCCACCACCAAGCCAATCATACCAGGGTCCTGCTTTGTCGTCCTCCTCTTCCTCCCAGCAGGCCCCGAGGGCAGGAAGCAAGCCTGCTTCTCAGAAGGCCTCTCCCTCTCTCCCAGATTAAACAGATATGGGTTCAAATAGTATTCAAAATCACTTCAAATACTTTATCTGGGCTTTATTGAGCTTAGCTGGCACAATGGAACCAATAGAATATGTTGCAAGGGTTCAAACCCCGCCCATATGACACTTCAGGCAGACTAGAGTAAATTGGGAAATGTATTGAAAGATTTTAAATACTAATAGAACCCAGATCTGGGCCTCTGTGCAGCTTGGCAAGGGTCAATCGAGCGTCTCTGAGTTTCCAACTAAAGATTATATAAATCTCACAGGAAGCCCTGACTGGTGCCGTTCTCTGAGAATAGAATGGTGTGTTCGGGGAGGGTTGTTAGACTGTTAGATGACCTTTTTATTCTTATATTTTGTTTCGTTTGGTCAGGAGGAATGTTCATGGCTCATCTTGGCCAAGAAGGTTTAGGTCCTTACAGCAGTGATCTACTGAGTGGTTTTTGGGGTCCAAAACTTAAGTTGGGTGTTCTTCAAAACGGCAACAAATCCCCAGATTTCTGCTCTGGAATTTCTACTACTAAACTACTAAATGTATAAACTTATAAACTGCTAAACTACTAAACTTATAACCTACTAAATGTATAAACTACTAAACTACTAAACTTATAAACTTAAACTACTAAACTGCTCTCGCCTTCTCTTTTGTCCTTCCTTCTCTCATTTGCTCTTTCTCTTTCACTCTCTTCTCTCGTTCATTAGACCATGCATCTGAGGTGCAGGTGACCATGATGCTGACGGAGAGCTGTAAACTACGAGGACTTCATCACAGGTAATCAATCAATAAATCAAATTTTTCAGCCTTGAGACAATTGAGATATGGATTGTGTATGTTTGCCATTCAGAGGGTGAATGGGAAAGGCAAAATATTAAAGTGCCTTTGAACGGGGTATGGGAGTAGGTGCCAGGTGCACCGGTTTGAGGGTGTCAAGAACTACAACACTGCTGGGTTTTTCACGTGGGAAGCATTGGAGTCAACTGTGGGAAGCATTGGAGTCAACATGGACCAGCATCCCTGCGTAACGCTTTCGACACCTTTTAGTCCATGCCACGACAAATTGTGGCTGTTCTGAGGGCAAAAGGGGGTGCAACTCAATATTAGGAAGGTGTTCCTAATGTTTTGTACACTCAGTGTATACTACAATACACTCACCATAGGCTGGCCCGTAGCTTCCTTGTTTGTTTATTTTGACATGTCATGCATGACCAGACAATAGACATACCTTACAGGAAGTCAGTGTGTTATGCAATGATTCCACTGTCTTTCAACTGTCTGCTCAGCAATGACTGTCATCATCCCACGCATTCATTCTAATTCTATGGTCATAACAACCGAATTTCCCCTCAACTGTCCTTCTACCCCAACCTCCCCCACCCCTCCATAAAAAAAAAAAAAAAAAAAAAATGATGGTTGTCCCTCTTGCTGAATTGAATGCACCAATTTGTAAGTCGCTCTGGATAAGAGCGTCTGCTAAATGATGTAAATGTAACTGGAAACTACCTTGGACCCTGTTGAAAGAGTCACCTTGCACAGGGTTCTCAATAGATTTCCCCACACTAAAGATTACTTATTATAAAACGGGTAGTTTGGATCCTGATTGGCTGAATTTCATTGAATTTATTTGGGTAAAACAAACATTTTGTTTTTATACATTTTTGTATTGTTATTATGATTATTTTTTATTAAAACACTTGTTTCCAAAGTGGTCTTCAAACAGCAGTCCAGCCGTGACGATACAGTTTTCCACGGCTATGAGGTAAACAACCTCTCTTCCCGGAACTAGGCGCTACCATGGAAACCTGTTGAGAGGATCCCAGCAACACTTTTCACAGGCTTCTCACACTAAAAGTTGCATCATTTTCTCTTAGGTTGTTCCTCGTTCTGTGAAACCCCTAGATTGTCTGTACATATGTTTGCTATGACTGGAACATTTCTTAGAAAAAGAAAAGCCACACACACACTAGTATCGCCAATGAATTGACCAACGTTACGACAGTCCGCTGTCTTCAAGGGTGCTGCAGTCACTTCCCACAACACCTCTGGGCATTGAACCGCTTTCGCGCATGTGTATTAGGGCTTAACATTTAATAAAAAAATGTGTGTGGAACGAACATTAGACTGAAGGCGGGACAGCCTAGCGTTCGTGTGGTCTGTTTCGGCCGTAACATGGACTCTTAACAATGTAATAAAACGTTTGAAGGTCCTTGCTGAAACTAGCGAATGAGTCTTCGGTTGCCTAGAAACCCCCCCCCCACAATGCAGCAGCATCACACGGAAACAGAATGAAAACAAAAGGGCTTGGACCCTCTTAACGGTGGTAATCTGACCGGTAGAACCCATGGCTGACCGGTAGAACCCATGGCTGACCGGTAGAACCCATGGCTGACCGGTAGAACCCATGGCTACACTCGCAATGGCCTGCAATAACTTCATTGGTATGGTAGAATGTGGCTCATGCAATGGAATGTATTTTTTTTCTCTAATGTTTATTGTAGTGTTACACTGTATATCACGGTACCAAAACGTCAGGAAACTTATGACGCCAACATTTTAGAATAGCGTAGTACAGTTTTATATGATACTACCAACTTTTTCAGCCCTACCGATCTAAAGAACCCGCTGGCGCCTGGTATAAAATGTTTATAAAGTCAGTTTTGCTTATAAATTCAGTTGAATTTAAGCAACAGCCGCTAGTCTCTGGTATGTGCAGGTCCAATCGTATCCACATCACTTTCATGCGCATATCACGTGTGGCAGCTGTAATCAGCCAGCCGCATCGCCTACCAGACCTCACTCACCTGCTTCTCTCTGTCCATCTATTGCTCCGTCACTTTTAAAATATATAATTTAGCCGTGATGGCGAGTGGGAATGCAGACACAGACCCTGATGAGTCTTCTTTTTGTTAGATTAGTACATTTTGTTACATTGGAGCAGCTGCAAAGCCAGCAATGTTGATACCTTGTATCATTTCATCACCTGTTGTAACCAAGAGCACAGACCAGTCGGAGTAGACTTTGCAAGTTCGCCGTCATGCAGCCACTGAGTGTCAGAGAGTGGAAATGGAGCACCACTTCGCGACAGGCATGGTTGCAGCTTTACAGCAAAGAAAACTACTTGTCTCTAGCCTAAACGGTTATAAAAATATGAGCCATATTACCAGAGATTACTTTTTTCTTTCTATCAGGATTCGCGCGCATTTTATATAATTGACCATTTTATAATAATGACCATTTTAAATGAATCCCGGGTCGCTAATTATTGGTTTGATATCAACGTTGTTCGGTCATGTTACCTAGCTGGCTAACAACCTAGTAACATGACAGTAGATTTTAGGCTCATCTGATTGGCCCAGGAAGAAAGGAACAGGGTCTGCTACTCATGAGATGTGCTTCAGAGGTAGGATTCATACAGACCTACCGGAAGACTAAACTACATCAAACATCTTATCTCTTTCTGCTGCTCCTTACATTGTGTTTGGTGCCTAACGTTTTAAAAGTTGGAGCAGTTTGTGGGGTAGAGAGTGGCATGTGTGTTTATGAGAGTGAGGGAGACAGAGAGAGTGTGAGGGAGGGAGGGAGGGAGGGAGGGAGGGAGAGTGTGGAGGGAGAGACAGAGTGTCTGAGAGAGGGTGGGAGAGCGGGAGAGTGTCTGTGTTAACTGAAAAGTATAGAAGGTTTCATGCAGTGTTTTCCCCTGACTGACACAATGACATGCAGAGCATTATCCATATTCCTTCCTCCCATTCCTACAGCCAAATCACAGGTAGGCCTTTTGCAAATATGAGCAAATCAGCCATTTTATGCAATATTCTGTTATACACTGAACAGTGTGAAGTTAAGTCAATGTGTTGTGCTGAGTAGGAGGGGGATTATCAGTAACAGGTTTTTAGAGAACGTTTAGAAAATGGGAACAAGTGTCGGGGGGACGGGGCCAACCGGATGCTAAGCCACAAAGAAAATGTTTTGCTGTGGTGTCGCGTCAGAAAAACAGACATGCTGATTGCTCACATGGAGCCCGTAAAATGATGGTATGAAATAAACCAAAACTTGTTTCTCACAATAGTAGCAGGTTGTGAAATCTACAAATAACATTTACACTCTGAGAATGACAACAGTAAATTACTGTAATTAATACATGCATTAACAGAAATTAATGTAACCAAATAATTGAGATTAACGGTAAATTGCCTGTTTTACGAACGGTAGGTTACCACATGGGCATTCATAAAAGTGCATTGTGGGCCAGCACCATATAGCCTAGGCTACTATTCTACTTTGTGGGGACAGGAGGGCGGCCATTTTTTTTTTTGTCTCACCTACGGCGGCATATCGGCCAGGACCGTGCATGATCAGCGTTGATTAGTCTATAAATTAGCATCAAATGATACCATGCCGGGTTGGAGAGGACTGGCCCATTGTCCATTTGACACAACATTAGCCCATTATAGTCCTCAGAGCCAGAACAACCTTGTCCACCGCTGTTGAATAATTATTAATGAATAGTCCGACACATCCAACCTTTTTAAAAGAAGACGGATGTATTTACTTACTAGCAAGCAATGAAAACATATTGTATAAAAGAAAGTCCACACATTAAACTTATTTTATTTTTAAAACTAAAGTGCCACAGTCGATAGCGTTCTACACCTCCGCATCTAGCTGCTGGAGCGTTCTACACCTCCGTCTAGCGGATAGCTGCTGGAGCGTTCTACACCTCCGCGTCTAGCGGATAGCTGCTGGAGCGTTCTACACCTCCTCGTCTAGCGGATAGCTGCTGGAGCGTTCTACACCTCCGCGTCTAGCGGATAGCTGCTGGAGCGTTCTACACCTCCGCGTCTAGCGGATAGCTGCTGGAGCGTTCTACACCTCCGCGTCTAGCGGATAGCTGCTGGAGCGTTCTACACCTCCGTCTAGCGGATAGCTGCTGGAGCGTTCTACACCTCCTCGTCTAGCGGATAGCTGCTGGAGCGTTCTACACCTCCGCGTCTAGCGGATAGCTGCTGGAGCGTTCTACACCTCCGTCTAGCGGATAGCTGCTGGAGCGTTCTACACCTCCGCGTCTAGCGGATAGCTGCTGGAGCGTTCTACACCTCCGCGTCTAGCGGATAGCTGCTGGAGCGTTCTACACCTCCGTCTAGCGGATAGCTGCTGGAGCGTTCTACACCTCCGCGTCTAGCGGATAGCTGCTGGAGCGTTCTACACCTCCGTCTAGCGGATAGCTGCTGGAGCGTTCTACACCTCCGCGTCTAGCGGATAGCTGCTGGAGCGTTCTACACCTCCGCGTCTAGCGGATAGCTGCTGGAGCGTTCTACACCTCCGCGTCTAGCGGATAGCTGCTGGAGCGTTCTACACCTCCGTCTAGCGGATAGCTGCTGGAGCGTTCTACACCTCCGCGTCTAGCGGATAGCTGCTGGAGCGTTCTACACCTCCGTCTAGCGGATAGCTGCTGGAGCGTTCTACACCTCCGTCTAGCGGATAGCTGCTGGAGCGTTCTACACCTCCTCGTCTAGCTGCTGGAGCGTTCTACACCTCCGTCTAGCGGATAGCTGCTGGAGCGTTCTACACCTCCGTCTAGCGGATAGCTGCTGGAGCGTTATACACCTCCGTCTAGCGGATAGCTGCTGGAGCGTTCTACACCTCCGTCTAGCGGATAGCTGCTGGAGCGTTCTACACCTCCGTCTAGCGGATAGCTGCTGGAGCGTTCTACACCTCCGCGTCTAGCGGATAGCTGCTGGAGCGTTCTACACCTCCGCGTCTAGCGGATAGCTGCTGGAGCGTTCTACACCTCCGCGTCTAGCGGATAGCTGCTGGAGCGTTCTACACCTCCTCGTCTAGCTGATAGCTGCTGGAGCGTTCTACACCTCCGTCTAGCGGATAGCTGCTGGAGCGTTCTACACCTCCGCGTCTAGCGGATAGCTGCTGGAGCGTTCTACACCTCCTCGTCTAGCGGATAGCTGCTGGAGCGTTCTACACCTCCGTCTAGCGGATAGCTGCTGGAGCGTTCTACACCTCCGTCTAGCGGATAGCTGCTGGAGCGTTCTACACCTCCGCGTCTAGCTGCTGGAGCGTTCTACACCTCCGCGTCTAGGGGATAGCTGCTGGAGCGTTCTACACCTCCGTCTAGCGGATAGCTGCTGGAGCGTTCTACACCTCCGTCTAGCGGATAGCTGCTGGAGCGTTCTACACCTCCTCGTCTAGCGGATAGCTGCTGGAGCGTTCTACACCTCCTCGTCTAGCGGATAGCTGCTGGAGCGTTCTACACCTCCGTCTAGCGGATAGCTGCTGGAGCGTTCTACACCTCCGTCTAGCGGATAGCTGCTGGAGCGTTCTACACCTCCGTCTAGCGGATAGCTGCTGGAGCGTTCTACACCTCCGCGTCTAGCGGATAGCTGCTGGAGCGTTCTACACCTCCGTCTAGCGGATAGCTGCTGGAGCGTTCTACACCTCCTCGTCTAGCGGATAGCTGCTGGAGCGTTCTACACCTCCGCGTCTAGCGGATAGCTGCTGGAGCGTTCTACACCTCCGCGTCTAGCTGCTGGAGCGTTCTACACCTCCGCGTCTAGCGGATAGCTGCTGGAGCGTTCTACACCTCCGCGTCTAGCGGATAGCTGCTGGAGCGTTCTACACCTCCGTCTAGCGGATAGCTGCTGGAGCGTTCTACACCTCCGCGTCTAGCGGATAGCTGCTGGAGCGTTCTACACCTCCGCGTCTAGCAGATAGCTGCTGGAGCGTTCTACATTTCCGCGTCTAGCGGATAGCTGCTGGAGCGTTCTACACCTCCGTCTAGCGGATAGCTGCTGGAGCGTTCTACACCTCCTCGTCTAGCGGATAGCTGCTGGAGCGTTCTACACCTCCGCGTCTAGCGGATAGCTGCTGGAGCGTTCTACACCTCCTCGTCTAGCGGATAGCTGCTGGAGCGTTCTACACCTCCTCGTCTAGCGGATAGCTGCTGGAGCGTTCTACACCTCCGTCTAGCGGATAGCTGCTGGAGCGTTCTACACCTCCGCGTCTAGCGGATAGCTGCTGGAGCGTTCTACACCTCCGTCTAGCGGATAGCTGCTGGAGCGTTCTACACCTCCGCGTCTAGCGGATAGCTGCTGGAGCGTTCTACACCTCCGCGTCTAGCGGATAGCTGCTGGAGCGTTCTACACCTCCGTCTAGCGGATAGCTGCTGGAGCGTTCTACACCTCCGTCTAGCGGATAGCTGCTGGAGCGTTCTACACCTCCGCGTCTAGCGGATAGCTGCTGGAGCGTTCTACACCTCCGCGTCTAGCGGATAGCTGCTGGAGCGTTCTACACCTCCGTCTAGCGGATAGCTGCTGGAGCGTTCTACACCTCCGCGTCTAGCGGATAGCTGCTGGAGCGTTCTACACCTCCTCGTCTAGCGGATAGCTACTGGAGCGTTCTACACCTCCGTCTAGCGGATAGCTGCTGGAGCGTTCTACACCTCCGCGTCTAGCGGATAGCTGCTGGAGCGTTCTACACCTCCTCGTCTAGCGGATAGCTGCTGGAGCGTTCTACACCTCCGCGTCTAGCGGATAGCTGCTGGAGCGTTCTACACCTCCGTCTAGCGGATAGCTGCTGGAGCGTTCTACACCTCCGCGTCTAGCTGCTGGAGCGTTCTACACCTCCGCGTCTAGCTGCTGGAGCGTTCTACACCTCCGCGTCTAGCTGCTGGAGCGTTCTACACCTCCGCGTCTAGCGGATAGCTGCTGGAGCGTTCTACACCTCCGCGTCTAGCGGATAGCTGCTGGAGCGTTCTACACCTCCGTCTAGCGGATAGCTGCTGGAGCGTTCTACACCTCCGCGTCTAGCGGATAGCTGCTGGAGCGTTCTACACCTCCGCGTCTAGCGGATAGCTGCTGGAGCGTTCTACACCTCCGCGTCTAGCGGATAGCTGCTGGAGCGTTCTACACCTCCTCGTCTAGCGGATAGCTGCTGGAGCGTTCTACACCTCCTCGTCTAGCGGATAGCTGCTGGAGCGTTCTACACCTCCGCGTCTAGCGGATAGCTGCTGGAGCGTTCTACACCTCCTCGTCTAGCGGATAGCTGCTGGAGCGTTCTACACCTCCGTCTAGCGGATAGCTGCTGGAGCGTTCTACACCTCCGTCTAGCGGATAGCTGCTGGAGCGTTCTACACCTCCTCGTCTAGCGGATAGCTGCTGGAGCGTTCTACACCTCCGCGTCTAGCGGATATCTGCTGGAGCGTTCTACACCTCCGTCTAGCGGATAGCTGCTGGAGCGTTCTACACCTCCGCGTCTAGCTGCTGGAGCGTTCTACACCTCCGCGTCTAGCTGCTGGAGCGTTCTACACCTCCGTCTAGCGGATAGCTGCTGGAGCGTTCTACACCTCCGCGTCTAGCTGCTGGAGCGTTCTACACCTCCGTCTAGCGGATAGCTGCTGGAGCGTTCTACACCTCCTCGTCTAGCGGATAGCTGCTGGAGCGTTCTACACCTCCGCGTCTAGCGGATAGCTGCTGGAGCGTTCTACACCTCCGCGTCTAGCGGATAGCTGCTGGAGCGTTCTACACCTCCGTCTAGCGGATAGCTGCTGGAGCGTTCTACACCTCCGCGTCTAGCGGATAGCTGCTGGAGCGTTCTACACCTCCGCGTCTAGCGGATAGCTGCTGGAGCGTTCTACACCTCCGCGTCTAGCGGATAGCTGCTGGAGCGTTCTACACCTCCGCGTCTAGCGGATAGCTGCTGGAGCGTTCTACACCTCCGCGTCTAGCGGATAGCTGCTGGAGCGTTCTACACCTCCGCGTCTAGCGGATAGCTGCTGGAGCGTTCTACACCTCCGCGTCTAGCGGATAGCTGCTGGAGCGTTCTACACCTCCGTCTAGCGGATAGCTGCTGGAGCGTTCTACACCTCCTCGTCTAGCGGATAGCTGCTGGAGCGTTCTACACCTCCGTCTAGCGGATAGCTGCTGGAGCGTTCTACACCTCCTCGTCTAGCTGCTGGAGCGTTCTACACCTCCGTCTAGCGGATAGCTGCTGGAGCGTTCTACACCTCCTCGTCTAGCTGCTGGAGCGTTCTACACCTCTGTCTAGCGGATAGCTGCTGGAGCGTTCTACACCTCCTCGTCTAGCGGATAGCTGCTGGAGCGTTCTACACCTCCGTCTAGCGGATAGCTGCTGGAGCGTTCTACACCTCCGCGTCTAGCTGCTGGAGCGTTCTACACCTCCTCGTCTAGCTGCTGGAGCGTTCTACTCCTCCGCGTCTAGCGGATAGCTGCTGGAGCGTTCTACACCTCCTCGTCTAGCGGATAGCTGCTGGAGCGTTCTACACCTCCGCGTCTAGCGGATAGCTGCTGGAGCGTTCTACACCTCCGCGTCTAGCGGATAGCTGCTGGAGCGTTCTACACCTCCGTCTAGCGGATAGCTGCTGGAGCGTTCTACACCTCCGCGTCTAGCGGATAGCTGCTGGAGCGTTCTACACCTCCGCGTCTAGCGGATAGCTGCTGGAGCGTTCTACACCTCCGCGTCTAGCGGATAGCTGCTGGAGCGTTCTACACCTCCGCGTCTAGCGGATAGCTGCTGGAGCGTTCTACACCTCCGCGTCTAGCGGATAGCTGCTGGAGCGTTCTACACCTCCGCGTCTAGCGGATAGCTGCTGGAGCGTTCTACACCTCCTCGTCTAGCTGCTGGAGCGTTCTACACCTCCGTCTAGCGGATAGCTGCTGGAGCGTTCTACACCTCCGTCTAGCGGATAGCTGCTGGAGCGTTCTACACCTCCGTCTAGCGGATAGCTGCTGGAGCGTTCTACACCTCCGTCTAGCGGATAGCTGCTGGAGCGTTCTACACCTCCGTCTAGCGGATAGCTGCTGGAGCGTTCTACACCTCCGCGTCTAGCGGATAGCTGCTGGAGCGTTCTACACCTCCGCGTCTAGCGGATAGCTGCTGGAGCGTTCTACACCTCCGCGTCTAGCGGATAGCTGCTGGAGCGTTCTACACCTCCGCGTCTAGCGGATAGCTGCTGGAGCGTTCTACACCTCCTCGTCTAGCGGATAGCTGCTGGAGCGTTCTACACCTCCGCGTCTAGCTGCTGGAGCGTTCTACACCTCCTCGTCTAGCGGATAGCTGCTGGAGCGTTCTACACCTCCGCGTCTAGCGGATAGCTGCTGGAGCGTTCTACACCTCCGCGTCTAGCGGATAGCTGCTGGAGCGTTCTACACCTCCGCGTCTAGCGGATAGCTGCTGGAGCGTTCTACACCTCCGCGTCTAGCGGATAGCTGCTGGAGCGTTCTACACCTCCGCGTCTAGCGGATAGCTGCTGGAGCGTTCTACACCTCCGCGTCTAGCGGATAGCTGCTGGAGCGTTCTACACCTCCTCGTCTAGCGGATAGCTGCTGGAGCGTTCTACACCTCCGCGTCTAGCTGCTGGAGCGTTCTACACCTCCTCGTCTAGCGGATAGCTGCTGGAGCGTTCTACACCTCCGTCTAGCGGATAGCTGCTGGAGCGTTCTACACCTCCTCGTCTAGCGGATAGCTGCTGGAGCGTTCTACACCTCCGCGTCTAGGGGATAGCTGCTGGAGCGTTCTACACCTCCTCGTCTAGCGGATAGCTGCTGGAGCGTTCTACACCTCCGCGTCTAGCGGATAGCTGCTGGAGCGTTCTACACCTCCGCGTCTAGCGGATAGCTGCTGGAGCGTTCTACACCTCCTCGTCTAGCTGCTGGAGCGTTCTACACCTCCTCGTCTAGCGGATAGCTGCTGGAGCGTTCTACACCTCCGCGTCTAGCGAATAGCTGCTGGAGCGTTCTACACCTCCGCGTCTAGCGGATAGCTGCTGGAGCGTTCTACACCTCCGCGTCTAGCGGATAGCTGCTGGAGCGTTCTACACCTCCGCGTCTAGCGGATAGCTGCTGGAGCGTTCTACACCTCCGCGTCTAGCGGATAGCTGCTGGAGCGTTCTACACCTCCGCGTCTAGCGGATAGCTGCTGGAGCGTTCTACACCTCCGCGTCTAGCGGATAGCTGCTGGAGCGTTCTACACCTCCGCGTCTAGCGGATAGCTGCTGGAGCGTTCTACACCTCCGCGTCTAGGGGATAGCTGCTGGAGCGTTCTACACCTCCGTCTAGCGGATAGCTGCTGGAGCGTTCTACACCTCCGCGTCTAGCGGATAGCTGCTGGAGCGTTCTACACCTCCTCGTCTAGCGGATAGCTGCTGGAGCGTTCTACACCTCCTCGTCTAGCGGATAGCTGCTGGAGCGTTCTACACCTCCGCGTCTAGCGGATAGCTGCTGGAGCGTTCTACACCTCCTCGTCTAGCGGATAGCTGCTGGAGCGTTCTACACCTCCGTCTAGCGGATAGCTGCTGGAGCGTTCTACACCTCCGTCTAGGGGATAGCTGCTGGAGCGTTCTACACCTCCGTCTAGCGGATAGCTGCTGGAGCGTTCTACACCTCCGCGTCTAGCGGATAGCTGCTGGAGCGTTCTACACCTCCGTCTAGCGGATAGCTGCTGGAGCGTTCTACACCTCCGCATCTAGCGGATAGCTGCTGGAGCGTTCTACACCTCCTCGTCTAGCGGATAGCTGCTGGAGCGTTCTACACCTCCGCGTCTAGCGGATAGCTGCTGGAGCGTTCTACACCTCCGTCTAGCGGATAGCTGCTGGAGCGTTCTACACCTCCGCGTCTAGCGGATAGCTGCTGGAGCGTTCTACACCTCCGCGTCTAGCGGATAGCTGCTGGAGAGTTCTACACCTCCGCGTCTAGCTGCTGGAGCGTTCTACACCTCCGCGTCTAGCGGATAGCTGCTGGAGCGTTCTACACCTCCGCGTCTAGCGGATAGCTGCTGGAGCGTTCTACACCTCCGTCTAGGGGATAGCTGCTGGAGCGTTCTACACCTCCGTCTAGCGGATAGCTGCTGGAGCGTTCTACACCTCCGCGTCTAGCGGATAGCTGCTGGAGCGTTCTACACCTCCGTCTAGCGGATAGCTGCTGGAGCGTTCTACACCTCCGCATCTAGCGGATAGCTGCTGGAGCGTTCTACACCTCCTCGTCTAGCGGATAGCTGCTGGAGCGTTCTACACCTCCTCGTCTAGCGGATAGCTGCTGGAGCGTTCTACACCTCCGTCTAGCGGATAGCTGCTGGAGCGTTCTACACCTCCGCGTCTAGGGGATAGCTGCTGGAGCGTTCTACACCTCCGCGTCTAGCGGATAGCTGCTGGAGCGTTCTACACCTCCGCGTCTAGCGGATAGCTGCTGGAGCGTTCTACACCTCCGTCTAGCGGATAGCTGCTGGAGCGTTCTACACCTCCGTCTAGCGGATAGCTGCTGGAGCGTTCTACACCTCCGCGTCTAGCGGATAACTGCTGGAGCGTTCTACACCTCCGTCTAGCGGATAGCTGCTGGAGCGTTCTACACCTCCGCGTCTAGCGGATAGCTGCTGGAGCGTTCTACACCTCCGTCTAGCGGATAGCTGCTGGAGCGTTCTACACCTCCGTCTAGCGGATAGCTGCTGGAGCGTTCTACACCTCCGTCTAGCGGATAGCTGCTGGAGCGTTCTACACCTCCGCGTCTAGCGGATAGCTGCTGGAGCGTTCTACACCTCCGTCTAGCGGATAGCTGCTGGAGCGTTCTACACCTCCGCGTCTAGCGGATAGCTGCTGGAGCGTTCTACACCTCCTCGTCTAGCGGATAGCTGCTGGAGCGTTCTACACCTCCGTCTAGCGGATAGCTGCTGGAGCGTTCTACACCTCCGTCTAGCGGATAGCTGCTGGAGCGTTCTACACCTCCTCGTCTAGCGGATAGCTGCTGGAGCGTTCTACACCTCCGCGTCTAGCGGATAGCTGCTGGAGCGTTCTACACCTCCTCGTCTAGCTGCTGGAGCGTTCTACACCTCCGCGTCTAGCGGATAGCTGCTGGAGCGTTCTACACCTCCGCGTCTAGCGGATAGCTGCTGGAGCGTTCTACACCTCCGCGTCTAGCTGCTGGAGCGTTCTACACCTCCGCGTCTAGGGGATAGCTGCTGGAGCGTTCTACACCTCCGCGTCTAGCGGATAGCTGCTGGAGCGTTCTACACCTCCTCGTCTAGCGGATAGCTGCTGGAGCGTTCTACACCTCCGTCTAGCGGATAGCTGCTGGAGCGTTCTACACCTCCGCGTCTAGCGGATAGCTGCTGGAGCGTTCTACACCTCCGCGTCTAGCGGATAGCTGCTGGAGCGTTCTACACCTCCGTCTAGCGGATAGCTGCTGGAGCGTTCTACACCTCCGCGTCTAGCGGATAGCTGCTGGAGCGTTCTACACCTCCGCGTCTAGCGGATAGCTGCTGGAGCGTTCTACACCTCCGTCTAGCGGATAGCTGCTGGAGCGTTCTACACCTCCGCGTCTAGCGGATAGCTGCTGGAGCGTTCTACACCTCCTCGTCTAGCGGATAGCTGCTGGAGCGTTCTACACCTCCGCGTCTAGGGGATAGCTGCTGGAGCGTTCTACACCTCCTCGTCTAGCGGATAGCTGCTGGAGCGTTCTACACCTCCTCGTCTAGCGGATAGCTGCTGGAGCGTTCTACACCTCCTCGTCTAGCTGCTGGAGCGTTCTACACCTCCGCGTCTAGCGGATAGCTGCTGGAGCGTTCTACACCTCCGCGTCTAGCGGATAGCTGCTGGAGCGTTCTACACCTCCGCGTCTAGCGGATAGCTGCTGGAGCGTTCTACACCTCCTCGTCTAGCGGATAGCTGCTGGAGCGTCAGAGGACAGTTGGAAAGAGGAGGAGGTGTAGAATGTTTAATAGACAGACTAAAGTTAGCAAAACAATTGGTTATAATCATTAGTAAACACCCCTGCTGTTAGGGAAAGTTTATCAACATGAAAATAAAGTTTAATACAAATACAATAAATCCTAAAATGAATGTAGGCATATTTAAACTGTTTTGACAGTTATTTAGATCCATGATGGTCTTCGTCCGTAACCGTCAGTTACCGTCAGTTACCGTCACAGCCCCACGTGTGTGATTATGTGAAAGCCGTGTCAGTTCACCACGCTGGAACCACACCTTCCTCTTTTTTTCCCCCCTGAGGTCAGGTGGTCATAATGTTCTTCAAGACACTTCCTCCTTAATCTGACAGCCACCACTGTTACATGCTATATTATTATTATTACTATTATATGTGTTTTGTCTGGGGTGTTGGGAAAGACAGAAAACAACACATTTCCGTTTTAACCTTGCTAGATAGGTTACTGGATTCAACAGGTAATGAGACACACACCTGGATCAGTTGTCCATACGTTTCAGTAATGCGTTATTTTACATTTACATTTTTGTCATTTAGCAGACGCTCTTATCCAGAGCAACTTACAGGAGCAATTAGGGTTAAGTGCCTTGCTCAAGGGCACATCGACAGATTTCTCACCTAGTCGGCTCGGGGATTAGAACCAGCAACCTTTCGGTTACTGGCACAACGCTCTTAACCACTAAGCCACCCCGTTATCTTGCTCTCTCTCCACCCCCCCCCCCACCCCCCCCCCCCCCCTCCCAGAAACATGCTACCCATTATCAGTCACGTTGAATACTTCTGCTAGATAGACCAGTTATGTGCAGTGTGTTACCCTCCCTCTCTGTCCTCCTCCAGGAACCTGCTCCCCATCAGTCACGTGTGTACAGAGGAAGGGGAGAAGCCCATGGTACTGCTGCCCTTTATGAACTGGGGTAACCTCAAACTGTTCCTGAGACAGTGCAAGCTGGCCGAGGCCAACAACCCACAGGTGAGCCCCTAACCCTGGCTCCGGCCTACTGTCATCCTACCGTTGTCCTATCGTTGTACTACAGTCATCCTACCGTCGTCCTACTATTGTACTACCGTCGTCCTACCATTATACTACAGTCATCCTACCATTGTCCTACCGTTGTACTACAGTCATCCTACCGTTGTACTACCGTCGTCCTACCATCATACTACAGTCATCCTACCATTGTCCTACCGTTGTACTACAGTCATCCTACCATTGTACTACCGTCGTCCTACCATCGTCCTACCGTTGTACTACAGTCATCCTACCGTCATCCTACCGTTGTACTACAGTCATCCTACCGTCGTCCTACGGTACACATATTAATGTCTGCTCCGGCTAAAACAAGTCATTGTCATCCCATCAACAGAATAGCGGGGGAAATAACCTGATAGTTAATGTTAGATGTATAATATATGTGTATAAGTCATGTGCGCATACATTTTTACGTATGGGTGGTCCCGGGGATTGAACCCACTACCCTGGCGTTACAAGCGCCGTGCTCTACCAATTGAGCTACAGAGGACCGCGTATGACCATGTATGATTTGATACGTTCAGACATTACCTTTTAACATTTTCCTCCTAGCGTTACAGCTAAACAGTTGCTGCTGTATTTCCTCTAACCCTGTGATAGTGTTACACAGAACAATACATTGTTTTAAAGCAGTTAGGCATCAACTGACACCAACCAATAACCAGGCCCGTAAAGTCTGTCAGGGGTTTTAATGTAGTGTGTATTAAGCTGAAGCTCAGGGCAGAGACTGTTTCCCCATGAGGAGACAATCACCCCATTGTGCTCGGTAACCCCAGGGGTCCTTTAATCCCTTGGCATAGGCGTCCTCTGAGATGCCTGTTATGTAAATTTGTATTTGTCAAATACACGTGTTTAGCAGATGTTATAGCGGGTGTAGCGAAATGCTTGTGCTTCTAGCTCCGACAGTGCAGTAATATCTAATAAGTGATATCTAACAATTTCACAACATATACCCAATACGGATACAGTAGAATATTGTGGAATGCAGTATATACAGTTGAAGTTGGAAGTTTACATACACTTAGGTTGGAGTCATTAAAACTCATTTTTCAACCACTCCACAAATTTCTTGTTAACAAACTATAGTTTTGGCAAGTCGGTTAGGACATCTACTTTGTGCATGACACAAGTAATTTTCCAACAATTGTTTACAGACAGATTATTTCGCTTATAATTCACTGTATCACATTTCCAGTGGGTCAAAAGTTTACATACTAAGTTGACTGTGCCTTTAAACAGCTTGGAAAATTCCAGGAAATTATGTCATGGCTTTAGAAGCTTCTGATAGGCTAATTGACATCATTTTAGTCAATTGGAGGTGCACCTGTGGATGTATTTCAAGGCCTACCTTCAAACTCAGTGCCTCTTTGCTTGACATCATGGGAAAATCTAAAGAAATCAGCCAAGTCTGGTTCATCCTTGGGAGCAATTTCCAAACGCCTGAAGGTACCACGTTCATCTGTACAAACAATAGTACGCAAGTATAAACACCATGGGACCACGCAACCGTCATACCGCTCTGGAAGGAGACACGTTCTGTCTCCTAGGGATGAACGTACTTTGGTGCGAAAAGTGCAAATCAATCCCAGAACAACAGCAAAGGACCTTGTGAAGTTGCTGGAGGAAACAGGTACAAAAGTAATTATATCCACAGTAAAACGAGTCCTATATCGACATAACCTGAAAGACCGCTCAGCAAGGAAGAAGCTACTGCTCCAAAACCGCCATAAAAAAGCCAGACTACGGTTTGCAACTGCACATGGGGACAAAGATCGTACTTTTTGGAGAAATGTCTTCTGGTCTGAAAATAGAACTGTTTGGCCATAATGACCATCGTTATGTTTGGAGGAAAAAGGGGGTTGCTTGCAAGCCGAAGAACACCATCCCAACCGTGAAGCACGGGGTGGCAGCATCATGCTGTGGGGGTGCTTTGCTGCAGGAGGGACTGGTGCACTTCACAAAATAGATGGCATCATGAGGAAGGAAAATGATGTGGATATATTGAAGCAACATCTCAAGACATCAGTCATGAAGTTAAAGCTTGGTTGCAAATGGGTCTTCCAAATGGACAATGACCCCAAGCATACTTCCAAAGTTGGCAAAATGGCTTAAGGACAACAAAGTCAAGGTATTGGACTGGCCATCACAAAGCCCTGACCTCAATCCTATAGAACATTTGTGGGCAGAACTGAAAAAGCGTGTGCGAGCAAAGAGGCCAACAAACCTGACTCAGTTACACCAGCTCTGTCAGGAGGAATGGGCCAAAATTCACCCAACATATTGTGGGAAGCTTGTGGAAGGCTACCCGAAACGTTTGACCCAAGTTAAACAATGTAAAGGCAATGCTACCAAATACTAATTGAGTGTATGTAAACTTCTGACCCACTGGGAATGTGATGAAAGAAATAAAAGCTGAAATAAATCATTCTCTCTACTATTATTCTGACATTTCACGTTCTTAAAATAAAGTTGTGATCCTAACTGACCTAAGACAGGGAATTTTTACTAGGATTAAATGTCAGGAAATGTGAAAAACTGAGTTTAAATGTATTTGGCTAAGGTGTATGTAAACTTCCGACTTCAACTGTACATATGAGATGAGTAGTGCAAGATATGTAAACATTATTAAAGTGACTAGTGTTCCATTTCTTAAAGTAGCCAGTGATTTCAATAGGCAGCAGCAGCCTCTAATGTACTAGTGATGGCTATTTAACAGTCTGATGGCCTTGAGATAGAAGCTGTTTTTCATTCTCTCGGTCCCAGCTTTGATGCACCTGTACTGACCTCGCCTTCTGGATGATAGCGGGGTGAACAGGCAATGGCTCGGGTGGTTGATGTCCTTGATGATGTTTTTGGCCTTCCTGTGACATCGGGTGCTGTATGTGTCTTGGAGGGCGGGTAGTTTGCCCCTGGTAATGCGTTCGGCAGACCGCACCACCCTCTGGAGAGCCCTGCGGTTGTGGGCGGTGCAGTTGCCGTACCAGGCGGCGATTCAGCCCGATAGGATGCTCTCAATTGTGCATCTGTATAAGTTTCTTAGGGATTTAGGTGCCAAGCCAAATTTATTCAGCCTCCTGACGTTGAAGATGCTCTGTTGCGCCGCCTTCACCACACTGTCTGCGTGGGTGGACCATTTCAGTTTGTCAGTGATGTGTACGCCAAGGAACTTGAAGCTTTCCACCTTCTCCACTGCGGTCCCGTTGATGTGGATTCCTGAAGTCCACGATCATCTCCTTTGTTTTGTTGACGTTGTGTGAGAGGTTATTTTCCTGGCACCACACTCCCAGAGCCCTCACCTCCTCCCTGTAGGCTGTCTCGTCATTGTTGGTAATCAAGCCTACTACTGTTGTGTCGTCTGCAAACTTGATGATTGAGTTGGAGGCGTGCTTGGCCACGCAGTCATGGGTGAACAGGGAGTACAGGAGGGGGCTGAGCACGCACCCTTGTGGGGCCCCTGTGTTGAGGATCAGCGAAGTGGAGATGTTGTTTCCTACCTTCACCACCTGGGGGGCGGCCCGTCAGGTAGTCCAGGACCCAGTTGCACAGGGCAGGGTTCAGACCCAGGGCCTCGAGCTTAATGATGAGCTTGGAGGGTACTATGGTGTTGATTGCTGAGCAATAGTCAATGAACAGCATTCTTACATAGGTATTCCTCTTGTCCAGATGGGATAGGGCAGTGTGCAGTGCGATGGCGATTGCATCGTCTGTGGATTTATTGGGGCGGTAAACAAATTGAAGTGGGTCTAGGGTGACAGGTAAGGTAGAGTTAATATGATCCTTGACTAGTCTCTCAAAGCACTTCATGATGACAGAGGTGAGTGCTACGGGGCGATAGTCATTTAGTTCAGTTACCTTTGCTTTCTTGGGTACAGGAAGAATGGTGGCCATCTTGAAGCATGTGGGGACAGCAGACTTGGAAAGGGAGAGATTGAATATGTCTGTGAACACACCAGCCAGCTGGTCTGCGCATGCTCTGAGGATGTGGCTAGGGATGCCGTCTGGGCCGGCAGCCTTGCGGGGGTTAACATGCTTAAATGTCTTACTCACGTTGGCCACAGAGAAGGAGAGGCCACAGTCCTTGGTAGTGGGCATCGTCGGTGGCACTGTGTTATCCTCAAAGCGGGCGAACACGGTGTTTAGCTTGTCTGGAAGCGAGACGTCGGTGTCGGTGACGTGGCTGGTTTTCCTTTTGTAGTCCGTGATTGTCTGTAGACCCTGCCACATACGTCTCGTGTCTGAGCCGTTGAATTGCGACTCCACTTTGTCTCTATACTGATGTTTTGCCAGTTTAATTGCCTTGCGGATTGAGTAGCTACACTGTTTGTATTCTGCCATATTCTCAGTCACCTTGCCATGGTTAAATATGGTGGTTCGCACTTTCAGTTTTGCGCAAATGCTGCCATCTATCCACGGTTTCTGGTTAGGGTAGGTTTTAATAGTCACAGTTTTAATAGTCGCACCAATCAGCCTTGAACGCAGTGAGTGAACACACACACACACATAAACACACAAACAAACAGACATAAACACACACACACATTCCTCTTTCAAACCAGGAGACCGAAGCTTTGTTTAAGGTGCAGCAGAAAAAAACATACCGACTCATTTTCCATCACAAGATAAAGCTTTCTGCTCCATCACTGTTGTGCTTTTGGGATAGCTCATCACCACCACCAGCGCTTTGAATTCCCCATCCATCCATCCATCCTCTCTATATATTCTTTAGGTTATTGTATTGGGCTGACAGATATACTCATGGAGTTGTTTTCCCCTCGTGCTAGTGTAATAAACATGAAGACCTACACTGAGTGAACAAAACATTAGGAACACCTGCTCTTTCCTTTGACATAGACTGACCAGGTGAATCCATGATGCCTTATTGATGTCACTTGTTAAATCCACTTCAATCAGTGTAGACGAAGGGGAGGAGACGGGTTAAAGAAGGATTTTTAAGCCTTTAGACAACTGAGACATGGATTGTGTATGTGTGCCATTCAGAGGGTGAATGGGCAAGACAAAATATTGAAGTGCCTTTGAACAGGGTATGGTAGTAGGTGCCAGGTGCACCGGTTTGAGTCTGTCAAGAACTGCAACGCTGCTGGGTTTTTCACGCTCAACTGTTTCCCGTGTGTATCAAGAATGGTCCATCACCCAAAGGACATCCAGCCAACTTGACACAACTGTGGGAAGCATTGGAGTCAACATGGGCCAGCATCCCTGGGGAACGCTTTCGACACCTTGTAGAGTCCTTGCCCCCAACGAATTGAGGCTTTTCTGAGGGATAAAGGGAAGGTGCTCTTAATGTTTTGTTCAGTCAGTGTATATCATTGGTATAACATTAGAGGGAGACTGAGTCTACATCCCTAATGGTACCCTATTTCCTATATACTACACTACTTTTGACCATGGGCTTTGGTCAAAAGTGGTGCACTAATATACAGAATATAAGGCACCTTGAAGTGTCTGGAAAACACTGAGGGAGCGTAGCATTACTGCAGTCTCTGGCGTAGCATTACTGCAGTCTCTAGCGTAGCATTACTGCAGTCTCTAGCGTAGCATTACTGCAGTCTCTAGCATAGCATTACTGCAGTCTCTGGCGTAGCATTACTGCAGTCTCTAGCGTAGCATTACTGCAGTCTCTGGCGTAGCATTACTGCAGTCTCTAGCGTAGCATTACTGCAGTCTCTGGCGTAGCATTACTGCAGTCTCTAGCATAGCATTACTGCAGTCTCTAGCATAGCATTACTGCAGTCTCTAGCGTAGCATTACTGCAGTCTCTAGCGTAGCATTACTGCAGTCTCTAGCGTAGCATTACTGCAGTCTCTAGCGTAGCATTACAGCAGTCCCTGGCGTAGCATTACTGCAGTCTCTAGCGTAGCATTACTGCAGTCTCTAGCGTAGCATTACTGCAGTCTCTAGCATAGCATTACTGCAGTCTCTAGCGTAGCATTACTGCAGTCTCTAGCGTAGCATTACTGCAGTCTCTAGCGTAGCATTACTGCAGTCTCTAGCATAGCATTACTGCAGTCTCTAGCGTAGCATTACTGCAGTCTCTGGCGTAGCATTACTGCAGTCTCTAGCGTAGCATTACTGCAGTCTCTAGCATAGCATTACTGCAGTCTCTAGCATAGCATTACTGCAGTCTCTAGCATAGCATTACAGCAGTCTCTGGCGTAGCATTACTGCAGTCTCTAGCGTAGCATTACTGCAGTCTCTAGCGTAGCATTACTGCAGTCTCTAGCGTAGCATTACTGCAGTCTCTAGCGTAGCATTACTGCAGTCTCTAGCGTAGCATTACTGCAGTCTCTAGCGTAGCATTACTGCAGTCTCTAGCGTAGCATTACTGCAGTCTCTAGCGTAGCATTACTGCAGTCTCTAGCATAGCATTACTGCAGTCTCTAGCGTAGCATTACAGCAGTCTCTGGCGTAGCATTACTGCAGTCTCTAGCGTAGCATTACTGCAGTCTCTAGCGTAGCATTACTGCAGTCTCTAGCGTAGCATTACTGCAGTCTCTAGCGTAGCGTTACTGCAGTCTCTAGCGTAGCGTTACTGCAGTCTCTAGCGTAGCGTTACTGCAGTCTCTAGCGTAGCATTACTGCAGTCTCTAGCGTAGCATTACTGCAGTCTCTAGCGTAGCATTACTGCAGTCTAGCGTAGCATTACTGCAGTCTCTAGCGTAGCATTACTGCAGTCTCTGGCGTAGCATTACTGCAGTCTCTGGCGTAGCATTACTGCAGTCTCTAGCGTAGCATTACTGCAGTCTCTAGCGTAGCATTACTGCGGTCTCTAGCGTAGCATTACTGCGGTCTCTAGCGTAGCATTACTGCAGTCTCTAGCGTAGCATTACTGCAGTCTCTAGCATAGCATTACTGCAGTCTCTAGCGTAGCATTACTGCAGTCTCTAGCGTAGCATTACTGCAGTCTCTAGCGTAGCATTACTGCAGTCTCTAGCGTAGCATTACTGCAGTCTCTGGCGTAGCATTACTGCAGTCTCTGGCGTAGCATTACTGCAGTCTCTAGCGTAGCATTACTGCAGTCTCTAGCGTAGCATTACTGCAGTCTCTAGCGTAGCATTACTGCAGTCTCTAGCGTAGCATTACTGCAGTCTCTGGCGTAGCATTACTGCAGTCTCTAGCTTAGCATTACTGCAGTCTCTAGCGTAGCATTACTGCCGTCTCTAGCGTAGCATTACTGCCGTCTCTAGCGTAGCATTACAGTTCAAGGTTTCTCTATGTCACGTGCCTGATAAATGATAAGGACGGGACTCATTCACTTCTTTCATTTAAAGTCCTACTCCAGTCTCCTCCTCACCTCATTTAACAGCTGATTTCCTTAACAAAAGGGAACATCTCAATAGGTGGTCCAGGTATGTCATGACATCACAAGTGGGCCGTTCCTCTTTTGTTCTCTATTGCTCCTCAAGCGGAGGCTGATGACATCACGGATTCCCATCAGACCAATGCCCTTCTCCCCGCACCTCTCTGATTCAGAGGGGTTGGGTTAAATGCAAAATACATATTTCAGTTGAATGCGTTCAGTTGTACAACTGACTAGGTATCCCTTATAATAATATAATAATATGCCATTTAGCAGACGCTTTTATCCAAAGCGACTTACAGTCATGCGTGCATACATTCTTTTTTGTGTATGGGTGGTCCCGGGGATCGAACCCACTACCTTGGCGTTACAAGCGCCGTGCTCTACCAGCTGAGCTACAGAGGACCACATCCCTTGAAGTTGTTTACCCTTTAATGTGTGTACATTACTGTATTTATACTTGGGATATTGTTTTTCAACAGGAGAAGTTTTTTTTTAAATCGCTGGAGGACATTTTTTAAATTAAAAATCACAAACCAATGCCCAACATTACGGCTAAAGGCCTTTCTGTCCCAGGTTTGAGCCAGAGACGGACGTCCAGGTTGAAGCTTCCTGCCCTCTTTTGGTTTAACGATGCTTCGACGTTGCCAGGCCAGACGAGTTGAGTCACGCTGACAGATCAGATCACAGCACATTAAACAGCTGTCAATGTCTTTCTGCTGTGTGTGTCAGAGTGTCCAGCGCCTACGATGATGATCATCAAAGATCTGATGGTCTACATAAGCACTAAGATGCCTGCTCCTACACAAGCTAGTCTCTCTCTGCAGGATATTATCACACACACACACACACACACACACACACACACACACACACCTCTGCAGGATATTAACACAATTAGCAGCGCGTCGTTGGCTAGCTGTCTGTTCTTTTTCTAAGTGAAACACGAGTTGTTTGTGTTCCCTAGACATCCGCTAGGCTAAGCTACAGTAATTAGAGTCATGATCTGCTGTTTATGTACACACCGCTAGGCTAAGCTACAGTAATTAGAGTCATGATCTGCTGTTTATGTACACACCGCTAGGCTAAGCTACAGTAATTAGAGTCATGATCTGCTGTTTATGTACACACCGCTAGGCTAAGCTACAGTAATTAGAGTCATGATCTGCTGTTTATGTACACACCGCTAGGCTAAGCTACAGTAATTAGAGTCATGATCTGCTGTTTATGTACACACCGCTAGGCTAAGCTACAGTAATTAGTCATGATCTGCTGTTTATGTACACACCGCTAGGCTAAGCTACAGTAATTAGAGTCATGATCTGCTGTTTATGTACACACCGCTAGGCTAAGCTACAGTAATTAGAGTCATGATCTGCTGTTTATGTACACACCGCTAGGCTAAGCTACAGTAATTAGAGTCATGATCTGCTGTTTATGCACACACCGCTAGGCTAAGCTACAGTAATTAGAGTCATGATCTGCTGTTTATGTACACACCGCTAGGCTAAGCTACGTCTCAACTCAGACGTCAAGCCATCCGGGCTAATTGGACAGATAGTAGGATGGACGTGAAGCAGACTGTTTCCTCCTGTCTCACTGCACGGGCTGCGTCCCCCATTGACACCCTATTACCTACATAGTGCACTACTTTTGACCAAAGCATATAGGGCCCTGGTCAAAAGTAGTGCACTATATAGGGAATAGGGTGCCATTTGGGATGCTGTACTAGCCAGGGGTCATTCAGGCTTGTCTCAGGGGGGCCCTCCTAAAGAGACAATTGGCCCCTGCCTTGTCTGTACAACTTCATAGCTACAAGGCTGTATAACAAGAAGGTAACTAATCTTTCTATTGTGTAATCTTAGTGATTTAAATAATAAGTCCTAGTGCAGTGATATGCTTTTCTATCTCTGTAGGACTGGTCATCTCAGTGGCGGTCTTATCTCAGTGGTGGTCTTATCCTCAGAGGGTTGGTTTTATCTCAGAGTGGCGGTCTTATCCTCAGAGGGTAGGTTTTATCTCAGAGTGGTGGAATTCTAATGATTTAAAAGCTCACCAACCCAGGCTCGTCCTCTGAATATCCACTTCGTCTGTCTGTCTGTCTGTCTGTCTGTTTGTCAATTTTCAATTCAGTTTGCTTTATTGGCATGACTTAACAATGTACATATTGCCAAAGCTTACTTTGGATATTTACACTATTAACATAATTAAAATAATAATAATCAATATTGTCTAAGGGACAACAGTAACAACAATAACCAAGGGTCAAAATAACCATACTGTAATGATGCTCCAGGAGAGTGAGGATCCATTTGCAGTTTTATTACAATCTTGGTCGTACAAACAGGGTCAATCGCCAGCAGACACAACAGTAGGGATAAGGCAAATCGTAATCCAGGTACAGACATAAGGTCAGGGCAGGCAGCAAGCTTACAAAAATCAGTCCAGTAAAGAATATAGTCCAGGGCAGGCAGCAAAGAATCAAGGAGGGAAAAACAGTCCAGAGTAAATCCACGGGCAGACAGACACAGGCGAAAACGCTCAGAAATGATCACCAGGGCTAACAAGACTTCGCAAAGAGAGAGAGTTTGAGAGCACCTAAATAGTCTACTGATGGGAGTCAGGTGCAACGGTAATCAGAGCCAGGTATGTGGGAAATGTAGTTCAGGGGTTTAATACTCAGGAGAGGGTTCCCTCTGGTGGTGAGCAGGAGGAACAGCGGGAGTCTCGTTTGTGACAGAGCCCCCCCCCTGCGAGCGGCTCCTGACGCGAAGAGGCGAACAACGCCGGGGTCTTCCTCGAGGTCGGGGGCCCGGTTTCTCCGGGTGCGTCCTATGGAACTCAGTCATGAGTGCGGGGTCGAGTATGTCCTCTGTATTAACCCAGGATCGCTCTTCCGGTCCGTACCCCTCCCAATCCACCAGATATTGGAGGAGCCTGCCCCGGCGTCTGGAATCGAGTAGATCTCGAACCTGATATGCCTCCTCGCCGTCCACCAAGATGGGTGGGGAGCCCTGATCACTGGTCTGCTCCTCCTCCTCCGCTCTCGGACCACCAGCGGGTTTGAGAAGTGATACATGAAAAGTGGGAGAGATACGATAATTAGAGGGTAATGCCAAACGGAAGGAAACTGGTGTAATCTGTTTAACAATTTGGAAGGGGCCTACATACCTGGGACTGAGTTTCTTGCAAGGAAGTCTGAGGCGTAGGTCTCGAGTGGATAGCCAGACCCATTGACCTGGAGTATATTCGGGATTGGGGCGACGGTGACGATTGGCCTGCAACTTCTGTCTCCTGACAGCACGTAGCAGGTGGGTGTGAGCCTGACTCCAGATGTCCTCGCTTCTCTGGAGCCAGTCGTTGACAGAGGGTACCTCGGTGGGTTCCCCTGACCATGGAAATAGGGGAGGTTGGAAGCCCATTACACATTGGAATGGAGTTAGACCGGTGGAGGGTTTCTGGAGTGAGTTCTGTGCATACTCCGCCCACATGAGGAATCGACTCCAGTCTGCTTGGTTTTGATGACAGTAGGCTCTGAGAAACCGGGTGATTTCCTGATTGAGGCGTTCTGTCTGACCATTAGATTGTGGATGATATCCTGACGTGAGGCTAATGTTGATGTTGAGTTGTTGGAAGAATGCTGACCATACTCTGGATGTGAATTGGGGCCCCCGGTCCGACACGATGTCCTCAGGCAGGCCATAGAAGCGAAACACAAGGTTGCACATGAGTTCGGCTGTTTCCAATGCTGTAGGCAGTTTGGGAAGTGGAATCAACCGGCAGGCCTTGGAGAAGCGATCTATGACAGTGAGTATTGTGGTGTTCCCATTGGACTTGGGAAGATCGGTAATAAAGTCTATGGCAAGATGGGACTATGGTCGGTGGGGAATTGGCAGTGGTTGCAATAGGCCCGATGGTAGTTGTCTGAGATGTTTGCTTGTGTTACAGGTGGTGCATTCGTTAATGAATTTTATTGTGTCTGCCCGCAAGGTTGGCCACCAAAAGCTGTTCTGAAGCAGGTGAACAGTGGCAGCGATTCCAGGATGACCGGAGCTGAGTACGGAGTGAACTTGCTGTAGCACTTTCTGACAGAGATCCTGAGGTACAAAAGTTTTGTTAGGGGGGCATTCGGGAGGAGGGGTCTTTTGTGAATTGGCCTGGGTGAGCTCTGTCATGATGTCCCACTGAATAGGGGCCACGATTAATGACTCAGGAAGCAGGGTTTCCTTGGATTCAGTGGGAACTACACCGTCGTGTTGGCGTGACAATGCGTCTGCTTTGGTGTTCTTTGAACCGGGACGATAGGTAACGGTGAAGTCAAATCTTGTAAAGAAGAGAGCCCACCTCGCTTGTCTGGGATTCAGTCTCTTGGCAGATCGCAAGTATTCCAGATTCTTGTGGTCCGTTAGAATCACAAACGGGTGTTTAGCTCCCTCCAGCCAATGACGCCACTCCTCCATAGCTGCTTTCATGGACAACAGTTCTCGGTTTCCGACGTTGTAGTTCTGTTCGGCTGGACTAAGTTTGTGGGAGTAATAGGCGCACGGATAGAGCTTGAGTGGGGATCCGTGCCGCTGTGAGAGGATGGCTCCAATGCCCGTATTAGAAGCGTCCACCTCAACTGTAAACGGGATTTCAGGATTAGGGTGGTGGAGGATGGGGGCAGATGTGAAACGTGACTTGAGTTCTGCGAAAGCCTCCTGTGCTGTAGTTGACCAGGTGAGGTGTGGTGCATTTCTCTTAGTCATAGAGGTTAAGGGAGAGGCTACCGAGCTGATTTTCCTGATGAAGCGTCGGTAGAAGTTAGCAAATCCCAAGAAGCGTTGTAACTCCTTTAAGGTTACTGGCAGTGGCCAGTCTAGAACGGCCTTGACCTTCTTCTCGTCCATGGCGACTCCCTCCTGGTTGATGATGTAGCCCAAGAAAGACGTGGAAGTCTGGTGAAATTCGCACTTCTCTGCTTTGGCGTATAATTGGTGATCAATGAGTCGTTGTAATACTGTTCTCACGTGTTGCACGTGTTCCTCATAGGTGTTGGAATAGACGAGAATGTCATCGATGTAAACAATTACCCAACGATTAAGCATGTCCCGAAAGACGTCATTGATAAACGACTGAAATACGGACGGACTATTGGACAGCCCGAAAGGCATAACCAAATACTCATAGTGCCCAGTGCTGGTAGAGAAGGCTGTCTTCCATTCATCACCGTCCCGGATGCGAATGAGATTGTAGGCGCTGCGGAGGTCCAGTTTGGAGAAGTACTTGGCTTTGCGGAGTTGTTCTAGGGCAGCTGGTACCAGCGGTAAAGGATATCGAAACTTGACGGTGATGTCGTTGAGACCCCGGTAGTCGATACAAGGGCGTAGGCCACCGTCTTTTTTTTTAACAAAGAAGAAGCCAGAGGCTGCAGGTGATGTCGACGTTCTAATGAACCCCTTCGAAAGTTCCTCCTCGATGTAGTTGTTCATGGCTTCTGATTCGGGTTGTGATAGGGGGAAGATTCGGCCCTTAGGTGGTGTTGTGCCTGGTAATAGTTCGATGGAACAGTCGCTTGATCGGTGGGGAGGGAGTTCCATCGCCTTGGTCTTGCTAAAAGCTTCGATGAGGTCAGAGTATTCAATGGGAAGAGTGGGGAAAAGGGCCGGCTCGTCCTTTAGCGTGACGGTCTGAATGGAGAGTGAAGGGCTGCCAGTTAAGCAGTTGGAGTGACATGACGGGTCCCATTTGATGATACGACCCTCCCTCCATGAGATGAGGGGATTATGTTGACGTAGCCAGGGGAGTCCAAGAATAACCGGGTTATGAGGTGATGAGATGACGTAGAAACGAATTACCTCAGTGTGAAGGGTACCGGTCTGTAGTTGAAGGTCCACGGTGGTGTGCAGGACCCTCCCATCGCCGAGAGGCCGTCCATCTAGCGCCTCCCCTGCCAATTGAGAGTTACAGGAGATTAATGGGAGTTGTTGTTGTTGGGCAAACTCGTGAGACATAAAGTTCCCGGCTGCTCCTGAGTCTAATAGAGCTGATGTGGATATATGATTGCCCTCTAGAGATAATACTATAGGTACTTTGATGCAAGAACTGGAGTGATGTGCTTGAACACAAGGACTCACCGAAGAGGGATTACGAGGAGGTGGTCTTGTGGGGCAAAACGCCCTCAAATGGCCCGGTTGACCACAATAGAGGCAGAGATGTTGACGTATGCGGCGTTCTCGTTCTTCCGGAGTCAGGTGAGTATATCCGAGCTGCATGGGTTCAGTTTGAGACAGAGTGACCGGGTATTGTGTGCTGGTGGGTACCGTTCTGAGTGGACGACGTGAACGAATCAGATTGTCAATCTGAATGGTTAGTTCGATGAATTGATTCAGCGATCTCCCTTCATCTCGGCAGGCCAGTTCGGATTGCAACTCCAAGCTGAGTCCCTTGCGAAAGAGCAGTTTAAGTGTGCTCTCCACCCAGTCGGTTTGAGCTGCTAGAGTGCGAAATGTCAAAGCATATTCTGCTGCGGTATTCCTGCCCTGGCTCAACGCAAGTAGTCGATCATCAGCTCTCATACCTCCCTCCGGGTGTTCAAATATTTCCCGGAAGCGTTGAAGAAAGGTACCAAACGATGGGAAAGCAGTGCCATCCTCTCTCCAAACCGCCGTCACCCACTCTAACGCCTTGTCAGTGAGGAGTGAGCATACCAAGGAAATCTTGCTGGCATCGGTGACATACATAGCTGGTTGTTGATCAATGAATAATGAACATTGCAGTAGAAATCCCTTACTTTTAGTTGGGTTGCCGTCGAACTTATCAGGGAGAGCCAGACGTGGGTTAACTGTGAGTGACGGTGGTGGAGAAGCGCCCACACTCGCGTTCGGTTGAGGAGGGGCTGGGTTCGTTAGCGACACCTGCAACCTCTGTAGCGTCCTGACGAGTTCCTCTGTTACTGTAGTTAAATGGGTTAGCTGCTGTTGATGAATGGCGAGTTGGTTAGCTTGAGTGGAAATCTCCGTGGACATCTGAACCAGAGCTGCTGGATCGTGTGTTGGCGAAGTCTTCTGTAATGATGCTCCAGGAGAGTGAGGATCCATTTGCAGTTTTATTACAATCTTGGTCGTACAAACAGGGTCAATCGCCAGCAGACACAACAGTAGGGATAAGGCAAATCGTAATCCAGGTACAGACATAAGGTCAGGGCAGGCAGCAAGCTTACAAAAATCAGTCCAGTAAAGAATATAGTCCAGGGCAGGCAGCAAAGAATCAAGGAGGGAAAAACAGTCCAGAGTAAATCCACGGGCAGACAGACACAGGCGAAAACGCTCAGAAATGATCACCAGGGCTAACAAGACTTCGCAAAGAGAGAGAGTTAGAGAGCACCTAAATAGTCTACTGATGGGAGTCAGGTGCAACGGTAATCAGAGCCAGGTATGTGGGAAATGTAGTTCAGGGGTTTAATACTCAGGAGAGGGTTCCCTCTGGTGGTGAGCAGGAGGAACAGCGGGAGTCTCGTTTGTGACACATACATTGAACATTAACAATATAGAGGACATGTGCAGGTTGGTTGGTCTGTCAGACACTGTCCCTCATCTTATGGCAGGCAGCAATGTAGTGCGTTGCCAACCCACAGCTCTCTGCTTCCTCCCCCAACAGGACGGGAAGCCTATTCTCATCAGAGAGGCCATTGAAACCTTGAAAAACGGTTTCAAATTTGGGGAAATGACACTCTCTAATTGGTTTATATTTTTGACATTTTGTCAGGAAATGCAGCTCTGTCTCAGGTTCTGCTGTGGTGCAGTGGTTGCACAGCCTTTCCTCTACAGGGGGCCAGGTTTTCCTGTGTCTACCCTTCTCAATGGCAAGGCTGTGCTCACTGAGCCTGTACTTTGTCTAGGTTTTTCTAAGGTTTTGATAAGTAACCATGGTCAAATAGTTAGCCACGGTGTACAGTCGATTTAGGGCCAGACAGCACTGCATTTAACTTTGTGCTTATGCTTGTGTTTCCCAATAAGCAATGTAGTTTTGTTTTGTTGTAATTTGGCTAATTCTGATTGATTGGATGTTCTGGTCCTGAGGCTTCAGTGTGTTAGTAGAACAGGTTTGTGAACTCAACCCAGGACCAGCTGGATGAGGGGACTATTTTCTTTGCTCAGCTCTTCGTATTGCAGGGCTTGGTAATGATATGAGAGGGGGTCACTGTATTTGAGATGTTTCCTAAACTTAATTGCTATTTTTTGAGTTTTTATTATTAGTGGATATTGGTCTAATTCTGCCCTGCATGCATTGTTTGTAGTTTTCCTCTGGGCATGTAGGAGAATCTTACAGAACTCTGCAGGGTTTCAATGGGGTGCTAAACTCTTCAGTCCAAAGATTCAGCCCTGAATGTTCCACATGGTAACTGACAGCGATTTCATGTTGCAAAAAGAAAGAACAGCACAGTCAAAATACAGTAACTACTAACTACTACGTTGTTAAGAGTGAAGGGTTTAGCAACGGCGTCTCGACGTCAACAGTGAAGAGGCGACTCCGGGACGCTGACCTTCTCAGACTGCCCATCTTAATCTTTTATTTTTATTGGCCAGTCTGAGATATGGCTTTTTCTTTGTAACTCTGCCTAGAAGATCAGCATCCCGGAGTCGCCTCTTCACTGTTGTCGTTGAGACTGGTGTTTTGCAGGTACTATTTAATGAAGCTGCCAGTTGAGGACCTGTGAAGCGCCTGTTTCTCAAACTAGACACACTAATGCATTTGTCCTCTTGCTCAGTTGTGCACCGGGGCCTCCCACTCCTCTTTCTATTCTGGTTAGAGCCAGTGTGCGCTGTTCTTTGAAGGGAGTAGTACACAGCGTTGTACGAGATCTTCAGTTTCTTGGCAATTTCTCGCATGTAATAGCCTTCATTTCTCAGAACAAGAATAGACTGACAAGTTTCAGAAGAAAGTTATTCGTTTCTGGCCATTTTGAGCCTGTAATCGAACCCACAATTGCTGATGCTCCAGATACTCAACTAGTCTCAAGAAGGCCAGTTTTATTGCTTCTTTAATCAGCACGAGAGTTTTCAGCTGTGCTAACATAAATGCAAAAGGGTTTCTAATGATCTATTAGCCTTTTAAAATGATCAACTTGGATTAGCGAACACAACGTGCCATTGGAACACAGGACTGATGGTTGCTGATAATGGGCCTCTGTACGCCTATGTAGATATTCCATAAAAAAATCTGCCGTTTCCAGCTACAATAGCCATTTACAACATTAACAATGACTACACTGTATTTCTGATCAATTTTATGTTATTTTAATGGACAAGAATATAGCTTTTCTTTCAAAAACAAGAACATTTCTAAGTGACCCCAAACTTTTGAACGGTAGTGTACATTCCTATTACATTGTACATTTTAGTCATTTAGCAGACGTTCTTATCCAGAGCGACTTAGTTAGTGAGTGCATACATTATTTTTTTATTTTTCATACTGGCCCCCCGTGGGAATCGAACCCACAACCCATGCTCTACCAACTGAGCTACATCCCTGCCGGCCATTCCCTCCCCTACCCTAAGTTTAGTGCAGATGTATTGGAGGAGCTGTTTAATCTCACTCAATCCTACACGGTTCTCCTGTCCTCTGAGGACCTCCGCGTAGCTGCGCCAGTCCTGCTGTAGGGCCCCGTGGAGTGGAGGGGGGCCGGGGGGCTTCCACTCTGGTCTGGTAGAGGTGGTGGTCTGGTGCTGGGTGGTAGGATGGGCCCGGTCCGGTCCAGTCTGGCTAAGCCGAGGGAAGTGGTGATGCTCTGGTGGTGCCTCCTGTAGTTCAGTTGGTAGACCACGGCGCTTGCAACACCAGGGTTGTGGGTTCGATTCCCACGGGGGACCAGTATGAAAAAATGTATGCACTCACTTAACTGTAAGTCGCTCTGGATAAGAGCATCTGCTAAAATGACTAAAATGTAAAAATGTGGTGGGTGGGGCCTGTGGGGTGCGCTGGGTCTGGTGGGGCGTTGAGGGGGCCTGGTGCTCCTTGGTGGTGCGCTGGGTCTGGTGGGGCGTTGAGGGGGCCTGGTGCTCCTTGGTGGTGCGCTGGGTCTGGTGGGGCGTTGAGGGGGCCTGGTGCTCCTTGGTGGTGCGCTGGGTCTGGTGGGGCGTTGAGGGGGCCTGGTGCTCCTTGGTGGTGCAGTGGTCTGGTGGGGCGTTGAGGGGGCCTGGTGCTCCTTGGTGGTGCGCTGGGTCTGGTGGGGCGTTGAGGGGGCCTGGGGCTCCTTGGTGGTGCGCTGGGTCTGGTGGGGCGTTGAGGGGGCCTGGGGATCCTTCGTGGTGCGCTGGGTCTGGTGGGGCGTTGAGGGGGCCTGGTGCTCCTTGGTGGTGCGCTGGGTCTGGTGGGGCGTTGAGGGGGCCTGGTGCTCCTTGGTGGTGCAGTGGTCTGGTGGGGCGTTGAGGGGGCCTGGTGCTCCTTGGTGGTGCAGTGGTCTGGTGGGGCGTTGAGGGGGCCTGGTGCTCCTTGGTGGTGCAGTGGTCTGGTGGGGCGTTGAGGGGGCCTGGTGCTCCTTGGTGGTGCAGTGGTCTGGTGGGGCGTTGAGGGGGCCTGGTGCTCCTTGGTGGTGCGGTGGTCTGGTGGGGCGTTGAGGGGGCCTGGTGCTCCTTGGTGGTGCGCTGGGTCTGGTGGGGCGTTGAGGGGGCCTGGGGCTCCTTGGTGGTGCGCTGGGTCTGGTGGGGCGTTGAGGGGGCCTGGGGCTCCTTGGTGGTGCGCTGGGTCTGGTGGGGCGTTGAGGGGGCCTGGGGCTCCTTGGTGGTGCTGTGGTCTGGTAGGGGTCTCTGGGTGGTCCTCTGTCCGGTGCGGCATGGGGGTGTTTGTCTACCATGTGCCACGTCCTTTAGAGACTTGGCAAACATCCCTACTGCCCGCTTCCTCAGGTGGGAGTGGTCGGGCAGATGCTCTGGGGGTGATTGTTGGGTGGTGAGCAGCGTTGACTTTCTGAACGGTACGTGAATGAGGGGCAGCAGAGTGGCGATGGTGATGTGGGAGTTGGGGAACCACTGAGGCCCTCTCTCTGCTACTCTGTTGACCAGGCTGCCTGCTCTCTCCTGCTCCTCTCGCAGGTTGCTGGTGCCGGTGGGAATAATAATGTGGCCTGGTGTGCCAAAGTCAGGCTGGGACAGGAATGTGGAGTGCATCCTGTGTTTTTGGGCACCATATTTTGGACACCTTGTGGTGAGGGAAGAGTTTATCCTCTTGGGTGAATTTCCAATTTGAGTCAATGAGGATGGCCAGCTCAGTGGGTTTTACCAGAGTAGTGGGTTTACGGTGTGGGTCTGGGGCTGGGGCTGGGGTACACAGGGCCTGTGTACAAGGAGGGGTGTGTCAGGGGGGTCCAGAGAGCTTCTCTCTGTAGTAGGTGGGTCAGTGGGGGTGTTAGGGGAGGTGAGGGGCTGCAGCTTCTCTCTAGGGTTCTCTACTGTCTGTTCTCTGTGCTGCAGCAGCCTCTTGATGACAGACAACTCCTTTACCATCTCCTCATTTACCTGCACTAGCTCTCTCCTCATGGTGACCTTTACCTCCTCAAGCTCTGTGGTGAGGCCCTCTCCTCATGGTGACCTTTACCTCCTCAAGCTCTGTGGTGAGGCCCTCTCCTCATGGTGACCCTTACCTCCTCAAGAGCTGTGGTGAGGCGCTCTCCTCATGGTGACCTTTACCTCCTCAAGAGCTGTGGTGAGGCTCTCTCCTCATGGTGACCTTTACCTCCTCAAGAGCTGTACTGGGGCTCTCTCTCAGCTCCTGGACAGAGTTGTTCAGCTGGGTCCTGCACTGGTTGATCTGGTCCTGTAGAAGCTCTGTGTCTGGGCTGGAGGTGGTGTAGCTGGGGGGGGTTGCTCCTTTAGCTCAGTAGCCCATACCTCTAACAGAGCCGGCCCGTCTCTCAGCAGGCTGATGGTGATGTGGTCTTGGCTCTGGGAGGACATACCTGTTGTGTGGGTCTGGGTCTGGGCTCCTGCTGTTGGAGTGTCTGAGGTGAGGGGAGAGGTTGGGGTGCTGTCCTTGTTCTTTTTGGTTTCTGCTATCTTCCTTAGGGTGTGGAAGTCCTGCACAAAAGAGCTGAGTGCAGCCTCGCTGCCCTGGACCATGACAGTGCCGTTCTGGTACATGTTTACCGTCAGAAACCTGTTTTCCTGGTCCAGAAATGTGGATTTGCCTTCCCTTGCAGATGCCTTTCTTTGACGTATAGCTGAACGGCCTGGTTACGGCTGTATGCCAGGCAGTACTGTGGTCTGTGGGAAATAACAGGTTTGTAACAGTCCTGTTGTGTGAGCAGTCGGCAAACAAAGTTTCCGGGTTTCCAGAATTCTGTGTTTAAAATTGATTCTTCCCTTCTCTGATTTGATTTATGCTGGAAATTCAAAAGGGGGGGGGGGGGGGTCTCTGTCTCTGCTGCTGCTGGCGCTGCCTCACTGGCCGTGTTGCTATGGTTACCACCAGTAAACAGTTGGAGCTAGATGTGAGCTAGCTGACATTCGAATTTGGCTAGCTAGCACGATTAAGATTGGTGTTTTAACTCACACTCTGTCAATCTTTTCCTCCTGTGTTGATCTTCAGTTGTTCAGTTTGATTACATATATATTATTTTAATCTCACTCTTAACAACCAGATAGTTATAAAAAGTCAGGAGCTGTTCGTCTGCATTACTGCCTCTCTCTCTCTCTCTCTCTCTCTCTCTCTCTCTCTCTCTCTCTCTCTCTCTCTCTCTCTCTCTCTCTCTCGCTCTCGTTCTCTCTCGCTCTCGTTCTCTCTCGCTCTCGTTCTCTCTCGCTCTCGTTCTCTCTCGCTCTCGTTCTCTCTCGCTCTCTGTCTCTCGTTCTCTCTCGCTCTCTGTCTCTCGTTCTCTCTCTCTCTCTCTCGCTCTCTGTCTCTCGTTCTCTCTCTGTCTCTCGCTCTCTCTCTCTCTCTCTCTCTCTCTCTGTCTCTCGCTCTCTCTCTCTGTCTCTCGTTCTCTCGTTCTCTCTCTTTCTCTCGCTGTCTCTCTCTCTTTGTCTCTCTCTCTCTATGTCTTCTCTCTCTCTGTCTCTCTCTCTCTCTCTGTCTCTCTCTCTGTCTCTCTCTCTCTCTTTCTCTCTCACTATCTATATATACTTATTTTCTCTCCTCCTCTCTCTCTAGGCCATCTCCCAGCAGGACTTGGTCCACATGGCGATCCAGATAGCATGTGGGATGAGCTACCTTGCCAGGAGAGAAGTAATCCACAAAGACCTGGCCGCCAGGAACTGTGTGTGAGTATCTGATTACTGCCCAGCTCAGCCCATATTGTGTTACAGCTAATATACCATTTATAATAATAATAATAAATAATATACCATTTATAATAATAATAATAAATAATATACCATTAATAAAACCTACAGAAAGTGTTGAATATCAACTACTGTATTGAGTGTTGATGGATTTGTATATTCTGCGAAGAGCTCCACCCAAAAGTTTTGTTTAATTTCGTTATGTTTATTCATCATGAATGATACAAATATGAAAATTGCATTCCCAGTTCTAGATCAATAAGACATATACAATGAATACAGTACGTAGTTCTACAGCTGCACCATCGAGAGCATGTTGTGCGGATGGCCCAGTACGTCTCCTGCCATCCAGGACCTCTAAACCAGGCGGTGTCAGAGAAAGGCCCAAAAAAATTACATAGACTGTTCACTCTGCTACCATCCGGCAAAGGGTACCAGGGCTCCGAGACCCCTAAGCCATAAGACTGATAAATAGTTACTGAATGGTTACCTGGACTATCTGCATATCTTGCACTGACTCTATGCAAACTCACAAGACTATATATACACACTATACACTCACTCATTCATTCATTCACTCACTCACACTACACTGACAGTCTTACACAAAACACACACACATTCACACACACTACATACATGCACACACAACACACACGCATACCCACATATCACACACACACACTTTTACACTCTGTTCTTTATTTTACTCTTATTATTATCTATCCTGGTGCCTAGTCACTTTACCCTGCCTTCATGTACATATCTACCTCAAATACCTTATTATTATCTATCCTGATGCCTAGTCACTTTACCCTGCCTTCATGTACATATCTACCTCAAATACCTTATTATTATCTATCCTGATGCCTAGTCACTTTACCCTGCCTTCATGTACATATCTACCTCAAATACCTTATTATTATCTATCCTGATGCCTAGTCACTTTACCCTGCCTTCATGTACATATCTACCTCAAATACCTTATTATTATCTATCCTGATGCCTAGTCACTTTACCCTGCCTTCATGTACATATCTACCTCAAATACCTTATTATTATCTATCCTGATGCCTAGTCACTTTACCCTGCCTTCATGTATATATCTACCTCAAATACCTTATTATTATCTATCCTGATGCCTAGTCACTTTACCCTGCCTTCATGTACATATCTACCTCAAATACCTTATTATTATCTATCCTGATGCCTAGTCACTTTACCCTGCCTTCATGTACATATCTACCTCAAATACCTTATTATTATCTATCCTGATGCCTAGTCACTTTACCCTGCCTTCATGTACATATCTACCTCAAATACCTTATTATTATCTATCCTGATGCCTAGTCACTTTACCCTGCCTTCATGTACATATCTACCTCAAATACCTTATTATTATCTATCCTGATGCCTAGTCACTTTACCCTGCCTTCATGTACATATCTACCTCAAATACCTTATTATTATCTATCCTGATGCCTAGTCACTTTACCCTGATGCCTAGTCACTTTACCCTGCCTTCATGTACATATCTACCTCAAATACCTTATTAGTATCTATCCTGATGCCTAGTCACTTTACCCTGCCTTCATGTACATATCTACCTCAAATACCTTATTAGTATCTATCCTGATGCCTAGTCACTTTACCCTGCCTTCATGTCCATATCTACCTCAAATACCTTATTAGTATCTATCCTGATGCCTAGTCACTTTACCCTGCCTTCATGTACATATCTACCTCAAATACCTTATTAGTATCTATCCTGATGCCTAGGCACTTTACCCTGCCTTCATGTACATATCTACCTCAAATACCTTATTATTATCTATCCTGATGCCTTGTCACTTTACCCTGCCGTCATGTACATATCTACCTCAAATACCTTATTATTATCTATCCTGATGCCTAGTCACTTTACCCTGCCTTCATTAACATATCTACCTCAAATACCTTATTATTATCTATCCTGATGCCTAGTCACTTTACCCTGCCTTTATGTACATATCTACCTCAAATACCTTATTATTATCTATCCTGATGCCTAGTCACTTTACCCTGCCTTCATGTATATATCTACCTCAAATACCTTATTATTATCTATCCTGACGCCTAGTCACTTTACCCTGCCTTCATGTACATATCTACAGTGGGGGAAAAAAGTATTTAGTCAGCCACCAATTGTGCAAGTTCTCCCACTTAAAAAGATGAGAGAGGCCTGTAATTTTCATCATAGGTACACGTCAACTATGACAGACAAATTGAGAAAAAATTATCCAGAAAATCACATTCTAGGATTTTTAATGAATTTATTTGCAAATTATGGTGGAAAATAAGTATTTGGTCACCTACAAACAAGCAAGATTTCTGGCTCTCACAGACCTGTAACTTCTTTTTTAAGAGGCTCCTCTGTCCTCCACTCATTACCTGTATTAATGGCACCTGTTTGAACTTGTTATCAGTATAAAAGACACCTGTCCACAACCTCAAACAGTCACACTCCAAACTCCACTATGGCCAAGACCAAAGAGCTGTCAAAGGACACCAGAAACAAAATTGTAGACCTGCACCAGGCTGGGAAGACTGAATCTGCAATAGGTAAGCAGCTTGGTTTGAAGAAATCAACTGTGGGAGCAATTATTAGGAAATGGAAGACATACAAGACCACTGATAATCTCCCTCGATCTGGGACTCCACGCAAGATCTCACCCCGTGGGGTCAAAATGATCACAAGAACGGTGAGCAAAAATCTCAGAACCACACGGGGGGACCTAGTGAATGACCTGCAGAGAGCCGGGACCAAAGTAACAAAGCCTACCATCAGTAACACACTACGCCGCCAGGGACTCAAATCCTGCAGTGTCAGACGTGTCCCCCTGCTTAAGCCAGTACATGTCCAGGCCCGTCTGAAGTTTGCTAGAGTGCATTTGGATGATCCAGAAGAGGATTGGGAGAATGTCATATGGTCAGATGAACCAAAATTTATATTTCTGGTAAAAACTCAACTCTTCGTGTTTGGAGGACAAAGAATGCTGAGTTGCATCCAAAGAACACCATACCTACTGTGAAGCATGGGGGTGGAAACATCATGCTTTGGGGCTGTTTTTCTGCAAAGGGACCAGGACGACTGATCTCTGTAAAGGAAAGAATGAATGGGGCCATGTATCGTGAGATTTTGAGTGAAAACCTCCTTCCATCAGCAAGGGCATTGAAGATGAAACGTGGCTGGGTCTTTCAGCATGACAATGATCCCAAACACACCGCCCGGGCAACGAAGGAGTGGCTTCGTAAGAAGCATTTCAAGGTCCTGGAGTGGCCTAGCCAGTCTCCAGATCTCAACCCCATAGAAAATCTTTGGAGGGAGTTGAAAGTCTGTGTTGCCCAGCGACAGCCCCAAAACATCACTGCTCTAGAGGAGATCTGCATGGAGGAATGGGCCAAAATACCAG
>NW_028156142.1:0-62500 GCF_964263955.1 Coregonus lavaretus | reverse complement strand
ACTGTCCTGATGAACTGTGAGTAGAAAAGCTCCGCCAATCAACTGTCCCGATTAACTGTAGGTAGAAAAGCTGTGGCCAATCAACTGTCCTGATGAACTGTAGGTAGAAAAGGTTGGGCCAATCAACTGTCCTGATGAACTGTAGGTAGAAAAGCTGTGGCCAATCAACTGTCCTGATGAACTGTAGGTAGAAAAGGTTGGGCCAATCAACTGTCCTGATGAACTGTAGGTAGAAAAGCTGTGGCCAATCAACTGTCCTGATGAACTGTAGGTAGAAAAGCTGTGGCCAATCAACTTTCCCGATTGAACTGAGACACACACACACCTGGTTCTCATGTACAATCTGATTAGGGCAGTTAAGCTGTTTTGTCTTTTAATTGATTAAGTTTGATCATCACTTTTATCGGTCTAACTATTTCCAGTATATTAACTCGGCAAAAAAGGAAACGTCCTCTCACTGTCAACTGCGTTTATTTTCAGCAAACTTAACATGTTTAAATATTTGTATGAACATAACAAGATTCAACAACTGAGACATAAACTGAACAAGTTCCACAGACATGTGACTAACAGAAATTGAATAATGTGTCCCTGAACAAAGGGGGGGTCAAAATCAAAAGTAACAGTCAGTATCTGGTGTGGCCACCAGCTGCATTAAGTACTGCAGTTCATCTCCTCCTCATGGACTGCACCAGATTTGCCAGTTCTTTCTGTGAGATGTTACCCCACTCTTCCACCAAGGCACCTACAAGTTCCCAGACATTTCTGGGGGGAATGGCCCTAGCCCTCACCCTCCGATCCAACTGGTCCCAGACGTGCTCAATGGGATTGAGATCCGGGCTCTTCGCTGGCCATGGCAGAACACTGACATTCCTGTCTTGCAGGAAATCACGCACAGACCGAGCAGTATGGCTGGTGGCATTGCCATGCTGGAGGGTCATGTCAGGATGAGCCTGCAGGAAGGTTACCACATGAGGGAGGAGGATGTCTTCCCTGTAACGCACTGCGTTGAGATTGCCTGCAATGACAACAAGCTCAGTCCGATGATGCTGTGACACACCGCCCCAGACCATGACGGATCCTCCACCTCCAAATCAATCCCGCTCCAGAGTACAGGCCTCGGTGTAACGCTCATTCCTCCGACAATAAACGTGAATCCGACCATCACCCCTGGAGAGACACAACTGCGACTCGTCAGTGAAGAGCACTTTTTGCCAGTCCTGTCTGGTCCAGCGACGGTGGGTTTGTGCCCAAAGGCGACGTTGTTGCCAGTGATGTCTGGTGAGGACCTGCCTTACAACAGGCCTACAAGCCCTCAGTCCAGCCTCTCTCAGCCTATTGCGGACAGTCTGAGCACTGATGGAGGGATTGTGCGTTCCTGGTGTAACTCGGGCAGTTGTTGTTGCCATCCTGTACCTGTCCCGCAGGTGTGATGTTCGAATGTACCGATCCTGTGCAGGTGTTGTTACACGTGGTCTGCCACTGCGAGGACGATCAGCTGTCCGTCCTGTCTCCCTGTAGCGCTGTCTTAGGCGTCTCACAGTACGGACATTGCAATTTATTGCCGTGGCCACATCTGCAGTCCTCATGCCTCCTTGCAGCATGCCTAAGGCACGTTCACGCAGATGAGCAGGGACCCTGGGCATCTTTCTTTTGGTGTTTTTCAGAGTCAGTAGAAAGGCCTCTTTAGTGTCCTAAGTTTTCATAACTGTGACCTTAATTGCCTACCATCTGAAAGCTGTTAGTGTCTTAACGACCGTTCCACAGGAGCATGTTCATTCATTGTTTATGGTTAATTGAACAAGCATGGGAAACAGTGTTTAAACCCTTTACAATGAAGATCTGTGAAGTTATTTGGATTTTTACGAATTAACTTTGAAAGACAGGGTCCTGAAAAAGGGATGTTTCTTTTTTTGCTGAGTTTAGGATCTCATGAGACTTGTCTCTCATCATGAATCTTCAGCTGTTCATTAACTGTATCAATCCCTTCAGAATAATAATTAGAGATGGCTTCTTATAGGACGTTCTTCCCTCTGTTATCAACATGCTGTAAGCACAAGGACTGTCCAGCATGGAAAGTTGACTATAGGACCCTCCAGAGGAGAGACGGTTGACTATAGGACCCTCCAGAGGAGAGACGGTTGACTATAGGACCCTCCAGAGGAGAGACGGTTGACTATAGGACCCTCCAGAGGGGAGACGGTTGACTATAGGACCCTCCAGAGGAGAGACGGTTGACTATAGGACCCTCCAGAGGAGAGACGGTTGACTATAGGACCCTCCAGAGGAGAGACGGTTGACTATAGGACCCTCCAGAGGAGAAGGGTTAGGAGAGAAGAATATACATTGAGGCACTGCACCAATGATAGTATGATGACCCGAGGCACTGCACCAATGATAGTATGATGACCCGAGGCACTGCACCAATGATAGTATGATGACCCGAGGTACTGCACCAATGATAGTATGATGTGTTATGTTTTCTTATTTATGGTTTCTCTGATGACCCATGGTACTGAATGATGACCCATGGTACTGAATGATGACCCATGGTACTGAATGTCCTTGGGACTGAGAGCCTTCAATTCCCAAATATTGGAATGTGATCACTAGTTTTTTTTTTTTTTTTTTTTTGTACATGTTGTGCTATTTGATTCAACGTACACTGTGCAATGAGCTAGTGTTTAAATTGCTTGTGTGAGTGCATATTCACTTGCTGACCCAGCTAATTCTCTCTGTCTCTGTCTGTCTGTGTAGGTTTGCAGTGATGGCGTGTTGCTGGGCCCTGGATCCAGAGGAGAGGCCTAAGTTCCAGCAGCTGGTGCAGTGTCTGACTGAGTTCCATGCGGCGTTGGGGGCATACGTGTAAAATCCACCCCCAGGCTTGTGTATGGACCAGGCCCAGGAGTTACTGAACAGCGCTAATCACCATGAGGAATACATTTACAAACCTTGTGCCTTATTAAAAAGAAAGAACAGACTTTCATCATCATGACAATGTTTTGTAAAGTATAGATTTTTTTTGTATGTAGTTGAATCACATTTCCATTGCGTAGTCGAAGTGAAATAATTGGTATTTCTGGGATTTGTGGAGGCTTCAAGCTGTTCTCTCAGCCAAGTACCATGGATTCTCTTTCTGAGGTCGTCATTTTTCCCAGCATGCATCACTAGCTTCCAGAATAGACCTATACCCTCACTATGAAAGAGGACCCCACAAGGACGTCACTGCACACATCACTGTTTTGGTAAAACGTCCCTCTCTTTCATAAAGACCCACGTGGCCAACAAGCTGTCGCCGCCATTTTCCTAACAACTACGCTTTGAGGACCTGTTTTTTTTAAAGACACACCATGCTAATATGTTGTTTTCTACAGTTGTTTGTACCTTAGAGAAGAAGAGATGAACATTTCTTGTTTTACATCTGTTGTTTTCAGTGAGAGGATGACTCTTTTAACTTACAGTACAGTGGCGGGGTGTCAGAGTGGACAGAGGGTCTGCTTCTCAAATGGTACCCTATTCCCTTCATTGGCCCCATATAGGGCTCTGGTCAAAAGTAGTGCACTATATAGGGAATAGGGTGCCATTTGGGACTCGGATAGAGCTTTGTCTGTGTACTATAGAGATGCTTTTTCTCTCTGTCATGCTATAGTAAACTCAAGGTAGGTACAGAAGGCCCGTTTGGGGGATGGAACGGTCAGTCCGGTCAGTCTCCGAGGCCTAAGCAGCTCTGATCGGCTGTACTTCTTGTGGACCAATGACTTGTGGTGTTTTGTCTCTCGTCTCATCTGTGCTGATCTCCACTGAAGGACCTACGGAACGTTGTGCTACACATTCGTTTCCCTTGGGAGACGTGCCGGTGGAGCGCTAGCATAGCTGGGGACATTGTCGCCCCCTTCCCATGATCCTCCTCAGCATCTCTTTAGCCAGTAGTGTGGACTGAACAGACTGTATACAGGACACTACATACCCTCAGACTTCAGAGATGTATGCTAATGGGTTGAGTTATATCTTCCACCATCATCGTCCTTTGGATGTTCACTATCACAGCTATCAATTCCAATCTCACAAATATCTGGGGAATGAATATCTAACGTTATTATTATTATTATTATTATTCTGTGTTTTTGACTTCGACTGTTCTGTCAGAACAAAACCCAGTTGCCAAACATGCTGTTTTGAGAATGAGAAAACATGAATTTATACTACAACACTAATCACTGTGAAAATCCGAATAACTGCCAACCTGGCAACATTATGGCCTTCAGCATGAGCAAGCAGCACGTAATGCCCTGGACCAGAGCAAAATCACGCCAACCTGGCAGCAACATGGCCTCGTGTTATTTTCACATCTAAAATCTGGACGATTTGTCGTCATGATCACTGCTATGTTGAATTAAAGGGTGCTCATTCTGTAAACTGAATTCCTACAAATTAAACAGGACCCTTGGAAAAAAAACAGGCTTTTCATTTTCTTATTCATGTGGTCTGTTTTAATATGTAGTTTGACTCGTTTTATTTACTCTTAAATTACACCTTTTTCCCTTTATAGTGTGCTACTTTAGGGCCCTTCGGGTCTCTGGTCTGAAGTAGTGCACTAAAGGGCCCGATTCAGACTTAGGACATTTACGCCTTTCCTACGCACTTCTCAGTAGTTGGTATTCAGACTTACCTTTATGGAGGTGTGTAACAGGCTTTGTAAGCGTGGTTCCCTAGCGCGCGCTGAATACATTTTTGTTCAACCGCTGAAAACCCTCCCACTTGCTGACCAACTGTTAGCGCGCTGTACTGTCATTTGCGCATTGGCTTCAGAAGCCTATAGCTTCGGGTCTCCACATTTCATCCCAAGTGGCAAGACCAGCGTTTCATAGACTTCACTGTGGAAAAGGTGATATGTTGATATGCTTCAGTTTGCTGCCATGTGACAGGTTTCACGTGTGTCTCCAGCGGTCAGAAGGTAAAATAGGTCTAAAACAAGTGTCATGTATATTTACAATTCCCTTATCCAAACAGATTACTAATTTACCCAGCTCTTATCAATATCTCTTAACAAGTTGTAAATTACAGTGTGTGGAGAATGATGTTATTTCTATCGGAAAAAAAATAAAAGATCCCAGAAATTTTCCTTACGCACAAAAAGCTAATTTCTCTCAAATGTTGTGCACAAATTTGTTTACAATTACATTTCAGTCATTTAGCAGACGCTCTTATCCAGAGTGACTTACAGTAGAGTGCATACATTTTCATTCGTACTGGCCCCCCGTGGGAATCGAACCCACAACCCTGGCGTTGCAAGCGCCCATGCTCTACCAACTGAGCTACAGGAGGACTACAACTGAGCTGTTGGTGCCCCAACATCGCTGTTAGTGAGCATTTCTCCTTTGCCAAGATCATCCATCCACCTCACAAGTTGTGGCATATCAAGAAGCTGATTAAACAGCATGATCATTACACAGGTGCACCTTGTGCTGGGGACAAAAGGCCACTTTAAAATGTGCGGTTTTGTCCCACAACACAATGCCACAGATGTCTCAAATTTTGAGGGAGCGTGCAGTTGGCATGCTGACTGCAGGAATGTCCACCAGAGCTGTTGCCAGATAATTGAATGTTAATTTCTCTACCGTAAGCTGCCTCCAAAGTCGTTTTAGATCATTTGACAGTACATCCAACCAACCTCACAACCGCAGACCACGTGTAACCACGCCAGCCCAGGGCCTCCACGTCCAGCTTCTATACCTGATGAGGGGGAGGGGTGGTGCTGAGGGGTATTTCTGTCTTTAATAAAGCCCTTTTGTGGGGAAAAACGTATTCTGATTGGTGGGCCTATGCCCTCCCAGGCCCAGCTATGGCTGTGCCCCTGCACAGTCATGTGAAATCCATAGAGAAGGTGCCTAATGAATTTATTTCAATTGATTGATTTCCTTCTATGAACTGTAACTCATTAAAGTCTTTGAAATTGTTGCATTTATTTTTGTTCAGCATGGATGTTGCTCAACCTTATTCATTGGGTCATCGCGAGTAAAGGTGCTGGAGTTATGAGGGAATTAATTAAAGGTCAGAATACAGTGTATCTGTAGACACACCTCCGCCACACCATCAGTAATTCGATCTCCACTTATATACAAATAGCGGGTGACTAGCATGCTGTTCTCATGCTTTAAAGGTCAGAATACGCAGAGAGAGAGAACAGTTCATTAAAAAGGGAATTACGTTCCATTTAACTCGGGTGGGAATTCCTCCCTAATGGCATATGGTGCCGTTCGGGACTCAGTTCTTCATGGTTTGCCTGTTTTGAAGTGCAGGAGGAGGAAATGAGTCTGATTGGCAGGATCTACGCTGTGCTTCATACGTTTCCTGAACACGGCAATAAAGCTTTACTGTGCAGTAGCATAGCAGTGCTTTCACCGTTTCACAGCCAGAACCAATCAGAATTATAATCACAGGGATTGATAACCACAACGGGCTTAGGGCGTGCGTTACTACTGGAGTTTAGAGACTTTTATAAAGATTTAGAAAGGCTGAAATGCTTCTAACGCGTTATTAAACATTATACCTGCAGGCTGTAAGTAAAGTGTTGCGTACTGAACAGTTACAATAACCAAGAATATCATGAAAAGATGAACATGTTGGTATGTCAGAATTCCAACCATAGATCCCTTATGGTTTACACATCTGTGGGTCTGAAATTGCACCCTGTTCCATATGGGCCCTGGTCAAATATAGGGCATTATATAGGGAATAGGGTGCCATTTCAGATGCTTACCCTGTATGGATTGACAATGGCATTGTTCCCCGGCTGTATGACAGACAAAGACCCATCTTTCAAGGGGGGAGGCGGATATCACCAGAGGGCACCGTCAGACTAACTCCTTGAAATGTGCAGTTGTTTAAAAAAAAACTATTTTACTCAACTAATTTTTTTACCCTTAAGTATGTGTACATTACTGTATTTATACGTGGGATATTGTTTTTCAACAGGAAAAGTTCTAAAATAGCTGGAGTGAGTCTTTAAGGACAAAATATTTTTAGGAATAGTTTCAGATGATAATGTGATGCATGTGAACATGGTGTACCTAAAGGGGTCCTGGTCACAGTGTTGCTCTGTTTCTTCTAATGGAATGGCCAGAATGTCCTATGTACTGCAACAGACTAGAATGTCCTATGTACTGCAACAGACTAGAATGTCCTATGTACTGCAACAGACTAGAATGTCCTATGTACTGCAACAGACTAGAATGTCCTATGTACTGCAACAGACTAGAATGTTCTATGTACTGCAACATACCAGAATCTCCTATGTACTGCAACAGACCAGAATGTCCTATGTACTGCAACATACTAGAATGTTCTATGTACTGCAACAGACCAGAATGTCCTATGTACTGCAACACACTAGAATGTCATATGTACTGCAACAGACTAGAATGTTCTATGTACTGCAACACACTAGAATGTCCTATGTACTGCAACACACTAGAATGTCATATGTACTGCAACAGACTAGAATGTCCTATGTACTGCAACATACCAGAATGTCCTATGTACTGCAACACACTAGAATGTCCTATGTACTGCAACACACTAGAATGTCCTATGTACTGCAACATACTAGAATGTCCTATGTACTGCAAGAGACCAGAATGTCCTATGTACTGCAACAGACTAGAATGTCCTATGTACTGCAACAGACTAGAATGTTCTATGTACTGCAACATACCAGAATCTTCTATGTACTGCAACAGACCAGAATGTCCTATGTACTGCAACAGACTAGAATGTTCTATGTACTGCAACAGACCAGAATGTCCTATGTACTGCAACAGACTAGAATGTCATATGTACTGAAACAGACTAGAATGTTCTATGTACTGCAACAGACTAGAATGTTCTATGTACTGCAACACACTAGAATGTCCTATGTACTGCAACATACTAGAATGTCATATGTACTGCAACAGACTAGAATGTCCTATGTACTGCAACATACCAGAATGTCCTATGTACTGCAACACACTAGAATGTCCTATGTACTGCAACATACTAGAATGTCATATGTACTGCAACATACTAGAATGTCCTATGTACTGCAAGAGACCAGAATGTCCTATGTACTGCAACAGACTAGAATGTTCTATGTACTGCAACATACCATAATCTCCTATGTACTGCAACAGACCAGAATGTCCTATGTACTGCAACAGACTAGAATGTTCTATGTACTGCAACAGACCAGAATGTCCTATGTACTGCAACAGACTAGAATGTCATATGTACTGCAACAGACTAGAATGTTCTATGTACTGCAACACACTAGAATGTCCTATGTACTGCAACATACTAGAATGTCATATGTACTGCAACAGACTAGAATGTCCTATGTACTGCAACATACCAGAATGTCCTATGTACTGCAACACACTAGAATGTCCTATGTACTGCAACACACTAGAATGTCCTATGTACTGCAACATAGTACTGCAACAGACTAGAATGTTCTATGTACTGCAAGAGACCAGAATGTCCTATGTACTGCAACAGACTAGAATGTCCTATGTACTGCAACAGACTAGAATGTTCTATGTACTGCAACATACCAGAATCTCCTATGTACTGCAACAGACCAGAATGTCCTATGTACTGCAACAGACTAGAATGTTCTATGTACTGCAACAGACCAGAATGTCCTATGTACTGCAACAGACTAGAATGTCATATGTACTGCAACAGACTAGAATGTTCTATGTACTGCAACACACTAGAATGTCCTATGTACTGCAACATACTAGAATGTCATATGTACTGCAACAGACTAGAATGTCATATGTACTGCAACAGACTAGAATGTCCTATGTACTGCAACATACCAGAATGTCCTATGTACTGCAACACACTAGAATGTTCTATGTACTGCAACATACCAGAATCTCCTATGTACTGCAACAGACTAGAATGTTCTATGTACTGCAACAGACCAGAATGTCCTATGTACTGCAACAGACTAGAATGTCATATGTACTGCAACAGACTAGAATGTTCTATGTACTGCAACACACTAGAATGTCCTATGTACTGCAACATACTAGAATGTCATATGTACTGCAACAGACTAGAATGTCCTATGTACTGCAACATACCAGAATGTCATATGTACTGCAACACACTAGAATGTCCTATGTACTGCAACACACTAGAATGTCCTATGTACTGCAACATACTAGAATGTCCTATGTACTGCAAGAGACCAGAATGTCCTATGTACTGCAACATACTAGAATGTCCTATGTACTGCAACAGACTAGAATGTTATATGTACTGCAACATACCAGAATCTCCTATGTACTGCAACAGACCAGAATGTCCTATGTACTGCAACAGACTAGAATGTTCTATGTACTGCAACAGACCAGAATGTCCTATGTACTGCAACATACTAGAATGTCATATGTACTGCAACAGACTAGAATGTCCTATGTACTGCAACATATCAGAATGTCCTATGTACTGCAACACACTAGAATGTCCTATGTACTGCAACATACTAGAATGCCCTATGTACTGCAAGAGACCAGAATGTCCTATGTACTGCAACAGACTAGAATGTCCTATGTACTCTAACAGACTAGAATGTCATATGTACTGCAACAGACTAGAATGTAATATGTACTGCGACAGACTAGAATGTCCTATGTACTGCAACATACTAGAATGTCATATGTACTGCAACAGACTAGAATGCCATATGTACTGCAACAGACTAGAATGTCCTATGTACTGCAACAGACTAGAATGTCATATGTACTGCAATAGACTAGAATGTCATATGTACTGCAACATACTAGAATGCCCTATGTACTGCAAGAGACCAGAATGTCCTATGTACTGCAACATACTAGAATGTCCTATGTACTGCAACAGACTAGAATGTCCTATGTACTGCAACAGACTAGAATGTCCTATGTACTGCAACAGACTAGAATGTCATATGTACTGCAACAGACTAGAATGTAATATGTACTGCAACAGACTAGAATGTCATATGTACTGCAACAGACTAGAATGTCATATGTACTGCAACAGACTAGAATGTCATATGTACTGCAACAGACTAGAATGTCCTATGTACTGCAACATACCAGAATGTCATATGTACTGCAACAGACCAGAATGTCCTATGTACTGCAACAGACCAGAATGTCCTATGTACTGCAACAGACTAGAATGTCATATGTACTGCAACATACTAGAATGTCATATGTACTGCAACATACTAGAATGCCCTATGTACTGCAAGATACCAGAATGTCCTATGTACTGCAACATACTAGAATGTCCTATGTACTGCAACAGACTAGAATGTCCTATGTACTGCAACAGACTAGAATGTCCTATGTACTGCAACAGACTAGAATGTCATATGTACTGCAACAGACTAGAATGTCATATGTACTGCAACAGACTAGAATGTCATATGTACTGCAACATACCAGAATGTCCTATGTACTGCAACAGACTAAAATGTCCTATGTACTGCAACAGACCAGAATGTCCTATGTACTGCAACACACTAGAATGTCCTATGTACTGCAACACACCAGAATGTCATATGTACTGCAACAGACCAGAATGTCATATGTACTGCAACAGACCAGAATGTCCTATGTACTGCAACAGACTAGAATGTCCTATGTACTGCAACAGACCAGAATGTCCTATGCCTTTGTGAGTAAAGGGGCAAACTCCATGGCCAACTGGTGACAGGCAGAATGTTCCTGTTTCCTCTTTGATTGGGAACGTGTAGAAGAACCTTGCACTAATCTCTCGCCTACTCTCTCAATCAATCAATCAATCAATCAATCAATCAATCAATCAATCATATTTTGGGTTGTGGGTTCGTTTCCCACGGGGGGCCAGTATGAAAAATGTATGCACTCACTAACTGTAAGTCACTCTGGATAAGAGCGTCTGCTAAATGACTAAAAATGTTTTAAAAAATCTCACAGATACCAAAACCCCAAACATCAAGCAATGCAGAGGCAAAGACTCCCCTATCACTCCCTTGAGATTGATGTTGATGATGCTGCAAAGACCATAAGACGCCTCATGCCGCTCCAAGTCAGTAAACTTGTCAGAGAAACCAAGCACATAGAACACAATACATCAACACCACCATCAAAGATTTCTAGTTGGTCAATGTACACTGGCAGGTTAGAAAATACGAGGCGTTACTTCGACCTTGATTGACCTTTTGTTACTGCTGTTATAAAACACTAGGACAGACTGACCAGGTGAATCCAGGTGAAAGCTGTGATCCCTTATTGATGTCACCTGTTAAATCCACTCCAATCAGTGTAGATGAAGGGGAGGAGACAGGTTAAAGAAGGATTTTTAAAGCCTTGAGACAATTGAAGCTATGACACCTTCCTAATATTGATTTGTCTGAATTCATCGGGGCATGGACTCTCCAAGGTGTTGATAGCGTTCCACAGGGTTGCTGGCCCATGCTGACTCCAATGCTTCCCACAGTTGTGTCAAATTGGTTGGATGTCCTTTGGGTGATGGACCATTGTTGATACACACGGGAAACTGTTGAACGTGAAAAATCCAGCAGCGTTGCAGTTCTTGACACAAACCGGTGCGCCTGGCACCTACTACCATACCCCGTTCAAAGACACTTAAATCTTTTGTCTTGCCCATTCACCCTCTGAATGGCACACATACACAATCCATTTTTCAATTGTCTCAAGGCTTTAAAAATCCTTTTTTAACCTGTCTCCTCCCCTTCATCTACACTGATTGAAGTGGATTTAACAAGTGACATCAATAAGTCATCGTAGCTTTCACCTGGATTCACCTGTTCAGTCTGTCCTAGTGTTTTATAACAGCAGTAACAAAAGGTCAATCAAGGTCGAAGTAAAGCCTCATTTGATGTGAATATTTTCTAACCTACCAGTGTACGTTGAAAAACTATAAATCTATGCGCTCACCCTTTTCTTCTTGGGCTTCACCTTTGTAACGGTTCCCACTGTGTGCAGCTGCTAAGCCTTTAACTGGCTTTGTTGGAATAATGACACACTTTTTTTCTTTTCAAACAGTGATTTATAAGGCTTGTGTGTGATTTATCAGAAGAACACCTATTACCATTGGAACCACCTGTTGGATGTCCGTCAAGAATGGAGGGAGGGAGGTTGTGTGTGTGTGTGTCTGTGTGTCTGTGTGGATCTGTCTCACCTTCGAGGGTATTTGGGGGCAGTATGGTTGACAAATAACGTTCCTAATTCGTCATCCGCATTGATGACATGAGGTCATCATGTAACAGATTGGTTATGTCTGTCGGCGCTAGACCGATACTTTTCACCGACGTATCATATCCGCAAAGTTATGTTTAATTATGGCTATAAAAAATAAAATAAAACTATTGTCCAACTTTTTGAGATGCTGAACTGTTAAAGGAACTTTTGTTGGGTGGTCAACTTCTATTGAAAATAATTTCGATACAGTATTAATTAGTTAAACATATTGACTGTGTTTGTGTAGACCTCTACTTGTTTATTAGATGTTTGTCTAAACAATTACATCATTCATTTCTTATCGTTGAGTAAAAAACAATCACTGCACAGCGTATAAAACAGGTCATGTAAAAAATATGGGCTTTCATCATTAACGTTCAAAAACATTGTGCGCGTGGAGTTGTGGGCTGACTCATTACATCACTGTGAGCCATAAAAAAAAAGCTCATTGAGACTCACCAGTGTAGAAGACTGTGGGACAGACAGAGAGATAGAGACAGACCCCTGACTTCAACACGGAGAGACTCACTCACTAATTTCCCCCCCCCACCCACTTTCAACAGCTGAGTTCTACTGGACTGGACTCTCTCTCTTCTCTGGATACCTTTTACTCTTCACAGCAAATGGAGATTTGTGCCAAAGATATGAAGAAACCAAGATCAGTGTTCAGCAACATAAAGGTACGTTGTTATTATTCATTTGTTTTATTAGGGAGATTCATGCATATCACCGTAGTATGATTAGGATGTACATTTTCTTGGTTGTTTTTGGATTTGAAGAGAGAAAAATGTGCCTAAACAAACATATCCAAACAATTTCTTTTAAGAGATTTTTTTCCCAGTGCACACCTCTGATTTGAATTGTAAATGGCCACCTTTAGTCCATGCTGTCACACACAGGAAGTATTTAGAATAACCCTCCCTCGTTTTTACATAGAAATGATATAATTAAACAATAAGGAACCTCTGGGATTTGTGGTATATGGCCAATATACCACGGCTAATGGCTGTTCTTGTGCACGACATAACGTGGAGTGCCTGGATACAGCCCTTAGCCGTGATATATTGGCCATATACCACAAACTCCTGAGGTGCCTTATTGCTATTATAAACTGGTTACCAACATAATTAGAGTAGTAAATAGTAATTTTTATCATACCCATGGTATAAGGTCTGATATACCACGGCTTTCAGCCAATCAGCATTCAGGGCTCGAACCACCTGGTTTATAATGGTATTTGATGTCTTCTCTTGCTTGATCATGTGACATATGCGATTATCCTAGAAGCCAGGTTTGTGTGTCGACCATTTACACTGATGATGGCTTGAGTCCAACATTTTTGTTTTGTTTTATTGTTTATTTTTTACAAACATTTTGGAGTCTCAAGTCACAGTGGTGGAAAAAATACCCAAATCTCATACTTGAGTAAAAGTAAAGATACCTTAATAGAAAATGACTCAAGTAAAAGTGAAAGTCACCCAGTAAAATACTACTTCAGTAAAAGTCTAAAAATATTGGGTTTTAAATATACTTAAGTATCAAAAGTAAAAGTATAAATCATTTCACATTCCTTATATTAAGCAAACAAGATAGCACGTTTTTTATTTTTTTTATTTACGGATAGCCAGGGGAACAATCCAACACTCAGACATCATTTACAAATGAAGCGTGTGTTGTTTAGTGAATCTGCCAGATCAGAGGCCGTAGGAATGACCAGGAATGTTCTCTTGATAAGTGCGTAAATTGGACAATTTTCCTGTCCTGCTAAGCATTCGAAATGTAACAACTACTTTTGGGTGTCACGGAAAATGTATGGAGCAAAAAGCATATTATTTGCTTTAGGAATGTAGTACATTAAATGTAAAAGTTGTCAAAAATATAAATAGTAGAGTACAGATACCCCCAAAAAACAACTTAAGTAGTACTTTAAAGTACATTTTACTTAAGTACTCTACACCACTGTCAAGCCATCAGTGTAAATGGTCGGCACACAAACCTGGCATCAATTTGTTGTTTTTTTACCCCCTTTTTCGTGGTATCCAATTGGTAGTTACAGTCTTGTCCCATCGCTGCAACTCCCGTACGGACACGGGAGAGGCGAAGCTCGAACCAAGCCGCAATGCTTCTTGACACATTGACACCGCTTAAACCGTACACCTGGCGACCGAGTCAGCGTGCACTGCGCCCGACCCACCACAGGAGTCACTAGTGAGCGATGGGACAAGAACATCCCTGCCGGCCAAACCCTGGACGACCCCATGGGTCTCCCGGTCACGGCCGGGGTCTCTAGTGGCACAGCTAGCACTGCGATGCAGTGCCTTAGACCACTGCACCACTCGGGAGGCCCCTGGCTTCTATTTCAAGGACAATTGTATATGTCATGTCACATGATCAAGCAAGAAAATACATTAAATACCTATCATTTCTATGTTAAAAAAGCAGGTCATAACTACTTTATTAAAATACTAATGATATAATCTAGATTTATGTTGGCTAGTGCTACCCCGGTACACACTGGCTTAATCAACATCGCTTCCACGTCATTTCAATGAAATGTACGTTGAACCAACTTGGAATAGACGCCGAATTGACGTCTGTGCCCCGTGTGTGGATTGTTCAGAATTTATGCTGCCTGGGGCAGAATATTGCTTCAGTACCTGGCAACAACTATTCCTGGAATGCCTTGTCTCTGTGTCTGGTCTGTTTGACATAAATGTGGGTCATTACCCAACCAAGCCTATGTGTGAGTTCTCTTGTGTTTGTCCAACTATGTTTGTGGTTATCTACGATCTACGACGTGCGTGCGGTCGCTATCTGTGACCACTAAATTGTGTTCTCTACAGTGTTAATGACTGATGTCCCAACGTCTGCTCTGACTTAACATTGAGTCTGTGTCACAAATGGCACCCTATTCCTTATATAATGCACGACTTTTGACCAGGGTTACATACTGTAGTGCACTTCTTTTGAGCAGAGCCCAATGGGCACAAATGGAACCCTATTCCCTACATAGTGCACTAATTTTGACCATAGCCTTAGTCAAAAGTAGTGTACTATATATATATATATATATATATTGGGAATAGGGTGCCATTTGGGTTGCAGACTGTCACAGGGGTGATCTATGATTTTGCTGTGATAAATGTACTACCTCGTTTTTTAGTGCATAATAACATGAATCTCGAAATATTATGGACTAGGCTCACCAGGCTATTAGCTCTATAACTTGTTGAACATTCAGTCCCTTCCCTCTGGTGATATATCAAACATGGAATGCGTAACAGGTGGAATGTCTTTTTTGGCACACTCTAAGCCCGTTATAGATAGAAATGCTATTTTTCTGAGCCAGACACTTTTACTGAACGTCTCAAGAGTTCATTAGAGTCCCTACGTAGCCAGTCACTGAAAACTAAAATGAAGTGAGTGTTCTCCTTTTGTACAGCCATAAATACAGTTAGTCATTCTGAAACGAGGTATTGCCAAACCCGCAGTAGACTGTTGTAGTAAGACCTTATTTCAGAGAACAAGAAATGTCTCCATGACTCATTTGAGTTTGCAATATTAGCAAATAGTGTACAAATCATTAGGAGCATCTCCTGTTTCCATGACAATAGACTGGCCTGGTGATTCCAGGTGGAAGCTATGATCCCTTATTGATGTCACATTTTAAATCCACTTCAACCAGTGTAGATGAAGGGGGGAGGAGACGGGTTAAAGAAGGATTTTTAAGACATGAGACAATTGAGACATGGATTGTTTTGTGTGCCATTCAGAGGGTGAATGGGCAAGACAAAAGATTTAAGTGCCTTTGAACGGAGTATGGTGGTAGGAGCAGGCACACCTGTTTGTGTCAAGAACTGCAACGCTGCTGGGTATTTCACGCTCAACAGTTTCCTGTGTGTATCAACAATGGTCCACCACCCGAAGGACATCCAGCAATCAGCAGGCCAGTGGTCGAAAACGGGTAATTGATGAAAGAGGACAAAGGGAGGCTGACACAAATTGTGCAGAGCAACAGACGGGCTGCAGTTAGTCGACTGACAGTCCAGTGCAACACTGGTGCTCAAAGAATGCACAAGTCGTCGTACCTTGACACAAATGGGATGTGGCAGCCAACGACCTTAGAATTCCGCTTCTTTCATAAAAAAAAACAAGAAACTGCGGTTGCAGAGGGCTAAGGAATGAAAACATTGGACAATGGAGAATTGGAAAAACATTGCCTGGTCTGATGAATCCCGGTCCCTGCTGTTTCATGCTGATGGGAGGACATGCATCCATCATTCTGCGTGGCAACATTGCAGGCTGGTGGTGTGATGTGGGCGGCAGGTAGCTTAGTGGGTAAGAGCGTTGTGCCAGTAACCGAAAGGTCGCTGGTTCTAATCCCCGAGCCGACTAGGTGAAAAATCTGTCGATGTGCCCTTGAGCAAGGCACTTAACCCTAATTGCTCCTGTAAGTCGCTCTGGATAAGAGCGTCTGCTAAATGACTACAAAAAAAAAAAAAAAAAAAAATGTGTTTTCAATACATTGGGCCCCTTGAGAAAAGTGGAGCGATATTTGAATGTCACAGGATATCTAAACATCGTTGCCAATCAGATCCACCCCTTCATGGCAGCAGTGTATCCATCTGCAAAATGATTTTTTTTCTTCAGCAGGATAATGCCCCATGCTACAAGGCTAGGATTGTCCTGGAATGGTTTCAGCTTGCTGCAGTGGCCTGCCCAGAAATAATGCCCTACATAAATATACTGAATGACTGAGGTCAATACAACACCATGGATATTTCTGTCAAATTATAATGTATCATCAGAGCTGTTCTTCAGAGCCAGTATTGGCAGCTTTCACAGTACAACTTGTCATTGTGTACGTGTTGTAATAATGTAACTGACCCTCTGATGCTTTGTGTCTGAGATGTGATACAGAGAGGAGTCGGTAGGGAGAAGGAATGTCAGACTCTGTCCAATTCAGCCTAGCGTCCAAATCCCACTGTGAGCCTGAGCGTTTCAGTGTTCTCGCAGGGAACAAAGGTAGGACTGCGGTAGGTCCCCTTTTTCAGATACAGATTAGTTATGTGGATTGGCGTCTATTGCAAATCCTGAACCCTATGGCACACGTTATATCACAACACACAGACACACACCCAAACCAGGTGGTCCAGCTCAAACCCCAGGTGTTTACAGCAGGAAGGTGTCCTCGTGCGTCATGTCGATATGTAACGAAACGTAGTAGTGTACAGTAGAAAAAGGTTAGGTCTGATTTACTGTTCATGTGCTGGCAGCCTTCCACTTCCGAGTGTCTTACACATGCTTAATTGAAGGCCATAAAAATCACAGATGAACACAAACACTGACCCACCATTTACTACATCCTGTTAATCTACCTCCTCATAAACAGTGATGGGGTAAGATCCATACAACTGGTTAATGGTCAGTAGTGTAAACCGAAAATCTGTGTTCTTTTCAGAATATTTCAGATAGTGTCTCCCTGTTTTGCTACTTTTCTAAATGTTTTCTCCATGCTGAACATGGCCCTCTTCTCAGATGTGAAAGCACATTAGCTCAGGGTTAATATATGTCAGCATAAAAAAAAAACGGTTTCCCAGAAGCTAGGGGGCAGGGGTGCAAAGAGATTAAACAATCTGAGAAAAACATCCATCTTTATAGGAAAGGGAGTCGTTTTTTGTTTTAATGTGTGTTAGAAACCCCACAATGTTTATTATGTAGAAATATGTTTAATGGTCAAACTGCCAGAATGCCTAAGCACCCCTGCGTGTGACCACAACTATTTTAATTTGTAAAAAAATATGATAAGGAAGGAATGTTAATCCATCACAAAAAAAAGTTAGTTAGTGCTAAATCTTATGACGCCTCTGTGAGAAAATCAAACATTTGGCTACCTTACTTAGAATTGCAAACTTTAAGGAGTAGGGCCATCAACTAGACCCACGGAACAGAATTACAAATAATTTGTAGACGGCAAACTGACTGTAAGAAGCCCTAACAGATATAATGTTTGAATAAAACATAATCACTTCAAACCTTGTTTACGATCACGCCTCTATATAATGCGTGGGAGTAGGCCTAGTTGGGAACAGATTTCTTAAATTGAAATCACGCGGAGCCGATTTCCTTGTGTTTATGTCCAACAATGAACTTCTTTTTTTTTTTTGGCACAGAAAACTTGGGGGGCCAAATAAAACCACCCGCGGGCCGCCAGTGGGGGAACCGCGGAGTAGGGCGTTCAGGGAGTTGGTCTGATGGGAATCTGTGATGTCATCAGCCCCCCCCCCCCCCCCCCTTTGCTTGAGGAGCAGTAGAGAAACGGCCCACTTGTGATGTCATGACATAGCTGGACCACCTATTGAGATGTTCCTTTTGTTAGCCCTTTCCACTGGTGACCGCTGGCCTATATGGATAGGGCTACATTGAAATGTTTCTTACAGAAGAAATATGAAAAGCATAATCATGGTAGCAATTAAAAGGGAACAGTTTGGAGATTATGGGGGAAATGATTAGACCCAAGGTGTGGACACAACAGGTCACCTGACACAAGACTGGATCCAAACATTACACTGTTGATTTGATGTGCATTTTACATTTACTGTACTTTTCACAGCATTTGTTGATAACGAAATCTGAAAATACTCTGAAAACATTAAGTAACATGAGAAGACTATTCCTGGAAAATGTGGGGTGCTGTAGATGCGTAACATAAGACAAAAAAATGCCAAGGGTTTGAGTGAGCAGACTAACTGGTGTCTCCAAGTGGCCACACCTCTCCAAAGTGTGCACAGTTCCTAAGTCATTTCAATGTACTTTTATGACTCAAAGAAGAGTCTTCAACTATAAGGAGCTTTAGTTTTGAGCTCTCCTAGCTGGGCCGTTGAGGAACTAGAGTAAGAACACTTGTAGTTGTTTTGTTTGGAACACAACCCTGCATCCCCGCCATCACACAATTACTGTTGTTGTTTACGCAATACAGAACCGGACCATTTTAAATCACAATCTGGGTCAGGTGGGCATCATTTGAAGGCTTGTTCTATTGCCAACATGACTAGCTAAGTTATAAAATACGATCTTACAGTGTTAGGCTTTCACAAGGCTATTCAGAGAAACAAGATCATATTTTTGGTGCTCATAGAAACAAGTCCTGAGTGCATTCAGGTGCATGTGCCGCGGAACATTTTCTTCGCAATAAACAAACCGGCTCATTCCGTTCAGAACAACCCAGGGTATGACAACATGTCATCTTGTAACTGAACATCGAACATAGTGATCATTAACGTTGACCCTGTATATGACATGAGTTTCATGATATGGAAATGTGAAGTGCACATTTGGACTCACGTATGACATCAAAGCAGTATTTATTATAATCCTCAACGTCTCATCTTTCAAAATACATAGTCCTCTTAATTTACATAATTTCCCCCACTCAGACAACATAACATGTGCAACAGTTGGCCAATCAGCGGGAGGGATCGGGGAAACTTCTTGTCATGCGGTGTTCAAATTCAGAACAGCTGTCAGTCAAAACCCACACAGAGCTGTGAGGCACAGTCACTGAGCTCTGACGTCATGTACAGTGGGGAAAAAAAGTATTTAGTCAGCCACCAATTGTGCAAGTTCTCCCACTTAAAAAGATGAGAGAGGCCTGTAATTTTCATCATAGGTACACGTCAACTATGACAGACAAAATGAGAATTTTTTTTCCAGAAAATCACATTGTAGGATTTTTTATGAATTTATTTGCAAATTATGGTGGAAAATAAGTATTTGGTCAATAACAAAAGTTTCTCAATACTTTGTTATATACCCTTTGTTGGCAATGACACAGGTCAAACGTTTTCTGTAAGTCTTCACAAGGTTTTCACACACTGTTGCTGGTATTTTGGCCCATTCCTCCATGCAGATCTCCTCTAGAGCAGTGATGTTTTGGGGCTGTCGCTGGGCAACACGGACTTTCAACTCCCTCCAAAGATTTTCTATAAGGTTGAGATCTGGAGACTGGCTAGGCCACTCCAGGACCTTGAAATGCTTCTTACGAAGCCACTCCTTCGTTGCCCGGGCGGTGTGTTTGGGATCATTGTCATGCTGAAAGACCCAGCCACGTTTAATCTTCAATGCCCTTGCTGATGGAAGGAGGTTTTCACTCAAAATCTCACGATACATGGCCCCATTCATTCTTTCCTTTACACGGATCAGTCGTCCTGGTCCCTTTGCAGAAAAACAGCCCCAAAGCATGATGTTTCCACCCCCATGTTTCACAGTAGGTATGGTGTTCTTTGGATGCAACTCAGCATTCTTTGTCCTCCAAACACGACGAGTTGAGTTTTTACCAAAAAGTTCTATTTTGGTTTCATCTGACCATATGACATTCTCCCAATCCTCTTCTGGATCATCCAAATGCACTCTAGCAAACTTCAGACGGGCCTGGACATGTACTGACTTAAGCAGGGGGACACGTCTCGCACTGCAGGATTTGAGTCCCTGGCGGCGTAGTGTGTTACTGATGGTAGGCTTTGTTACTTTGGTCCCAGCTCTCTGCAGGTCATTCACTAGGTCCCCCCGTGTGGTTCTGGGATTTTTGCTCACCGTTCTTGTGATCATTTTGACCCCACGGGGTGAGATCTTGCGTGGAGCCCCAGATCGAGGGAGATTATCAGTGGTCTTGTATGTCTTCCATTTCCTAATAATTGCTCCCACAGTTGATTTCTTCAAACCAAGCTGCTTACCTATTGCAGATTCAGTCTTCCCAGCCTGGTGCAGGTCTACAATTGTGTTTCTGGTGTCCTTTGACAGCTCTTTGGTCTTGGCCATAGTGGAGTTTGGAGTGTGACTGTTTGAGGTTGTGGACAGGTGTCTTTTATACTGATAACAAGTTCAAACAGGTGCCATTAATACAGGTAACGAGTGGAGGACAGAGGAGCCTCTTAAAGAAGAAGTTACAGGTCTGTGATAGCCAGAAATCTTGCTTGTTTGTAGGTGACCAAATACTTATTTTCCACCATAATTTGCAAATAAATTCATTAAAAATCCTACAATGTGATTTTCTGGAGAAAAAAAATCTCAATTTGTCTGTCATAGTTGACGTGTACCTATGATGAAAATTACAGGCCTCTCTCATCTTTTTAAGTGGGAGAACTTGCACAATTGGTGGCTGACTAAATACTTTTTTTCCCCACTGTATAGCGTGTTACTGTCCAGCCACTGAGCTCTGACGTCATGTATAGCGTGTTACTGTCCAGCCACTGAGCTCTGACGTCATGTATAGCATGTTACTGTCCAGACACTGAGCTCTGACGTCATGTATAGCATGTTACTGTACAGCCACTGAGCTCTGACGTCATGTATAGCATGTTACTGTCCAGCCACTGAGCTCTGACGTCATGTATAGCATGTTACTGTCCAGACACTGAGCTCTGACGTCATGTATAGCATGTTACTGTCCAGCCACTGAGCTCTGACGTCATGTATAGCATGTTACTGTACAGCCACTGAGCTCTGACCTCATGTATAGCATGTTACTGTCCAGCCACTGAGCTCTGACGTCATGTATAGCATGTTACTGTACAGCCACTGAGCTCTGACGTCATGTATAGCATGTTACCGTACAGCCACTGAGCTCTGACCTCATGTATAGCATGTTACTGTACAGCCACTGAGCTCTGACATCATGTATAGCATGTTACTGTCCAGCCACTGAGCTCTGACGTCATGTATAGCATGTTACTGCACAGCCACTGAGCTCTGACGTCATGTATAGCGTGTTACTGTCCAGCCACTGAGCTCTGACGTCATGTATAGCATGTTACTGTACAGCCACTGAGCTCTGACGTCATGTATAGCGTGTTACTGTCCAGCCACTGAGCTCTGACGTCATGTATAGCATGTTACTGTCCAGCCACTGAGCTCTGACGTCATGTATAGCATGTTACTGTACAGCCACTGAGCTCTGACGTCATGTATAGCATGTTACTGTCCAGCCACTGAGCTCTGACGTCATGTATAGCGTGTTACTGTCCAGCCACTGAGCTCTGACGTCATGTATAGCGTGTTACTGTCCAGCCACTGAGCTCTGACGTCATGTATAGCGTGTTACTGTACAGCCACTGAGCTCTGACGTCATGTATAGCATGTTACCGTCCAGCCACTGAGCTCTGACGTCATGTATAGCATGTTACTGTACAGCCACTGAGCTCTGACGTCATGTATAGCGTGTTACTGTCCAGTCACTGAGCTCTGACGTCATGTATAGCATGTTACTGTACAGCCACTGAGCTCTGACGTCATGTATAGCGTGTTACTGTACAGCCACTGAGCTCTGACGTCATGTATAGCATGTTACTGTCCAGCCACTGAGCTCTGACGTCATGTATAGCGTGTTACTGTCCAGCCACTGAGCTCTGACGTCATGTATAGCGTGTTACTGTCCAGCCACTGAGCTCTGACGTCATGTATAGCGTGTTACTGTCCAGCCACTGAGCTCTGACGTCATGTATAGCATGTTACTGTCCAGCCACTGAGCTCTGACGTCATGTATAGCATGTTACTGTCCAGCCACTGAGCTCTGACGTCATGTATAGCATGTTACCGTACAGCCACTGAGCTCTGACGTCATGTATAGCATGTTACCGTACAGCCACTGACCTCTGACGTCATGTATAGCATGTTACTGTCCAGCCACTGAGCTCTGACGTCATGTATAGCATGTTACTGTCCAGCCACTGAGCTCTGACGTCATGTATAGCATGTTACTGTCCAGCCACTGAGCTCTGACGTCATGTATAGCATGTTACTGTCCAGTCACTGTGTTCCAATTTAGGCGTTTATCAGTGACCAAATCTGCCATTTCCAAACCTTATACGATTAGAAAGGGCTACGCAAATCAGGTGTTAAATGAGGTGAAAAGGAGACTGAAGTGCTACTTTAAGTTTGGGCAGTCAGGCATGGTCAACAAAGGTTTCAAAAAGTTCCACTGTCCATCCATGTTGTCTCACCAGAGAATGGACGTGGTTCGGATTTAGAGAACCTTCTGTTTGTCTTTTCAGTACGTCACTGAGCTTATCTCTCTTCTGTTGGTTGGCTAATGGCTACACCCTCTATGTACAGAGAAGGGTTTGCGTCCCAAACAGGAACCTATTCCCTATGTAGTGCACTACTTTTGACCAAGGCCCATAAGGGGATAGGGTGGCATTTGGGACACAACCAAGGTGTGTCTTTCTGACTGCTACATACTGCTGGTCTGTTCTGTTTTGAGAGAGGTCAACCTCACGCTGCTACCTCTTTTACAAGGCTCTCTCAATTTCAATTCAATTTCAATTGAAGGGCTTTATTGGCATGGGAAACGTATGTTAACATCGCCAAAGCAAGTGAAGTAGATAGTAAACAAATGTGAAATAAATATGAACAGTAAACATTACACTCAGCAGTTCCAAAAGAATAAAGACATTTCAAATTTCATATTATGTCTATATACAGTGTTGTAACAATGTGCAAATAGTTAAAGTACAAATGGGAAAATAAATAAACATATGGGTTGTATTTACAATGGTGTTTGTTCTTCACTGGTTGCCCTTTTCTTGTGGCAACAGGTCACACATCTTGCTGCTGTGATGGCACACTGTGGTATTTCACCCAGTAGATAAGGGAGTTTATCAAAATTGGGTTTATTTTCAAATTCTTTGTGGATCTGTGTAATCTGAGGGAAATATGTGTCTCTAATATGGTCATACATTTGGCAGGAGGTTAGGAAGTGCAGCTCAGTTTCCACCTCATTTTGTGGGCAGTGTGCACATAGCCTGTCTTCTCTTGAGAGCCAGGTCTGCCTACGGCGTCCTTTCTCAATAGCAAAGCTATGCTCACTGAGTCTGTACATAGTCAAAGCAATCCTTAAGTTTGGGTCAGTCACAGTGGTCAGGTATTCTGCCACTGTGTACTCTCTGTTTAGGGCCAAATAGCATTTTAGTTTGTTAATTCTTTCCAATGTGTCAAGTAATTCTCTTTTAGTTTGGTATAATTGTGTTGTTGTCCTGGGGCTCTCTCTCTCTCTCTCTCTCTCTCTCTCTCTCTCTCTCTCTCTCTCTCTCTCTCTCTCTCTCTCTCTCTCTCTCTCTCTCTCTCTCTCTCTCTCTCTCTCTCTCTCTCTCTCTCTCTCTCTCTCTCGCTCTCTCTCGCTCTCTCTCTCTCTCTCTCTCTCTCTCTCATATTCTCCGGATTCTCCTTGCCCTGTGACCTGCTACCTTCAGACTAGCCAATAAAAAGAAAAGATTAAGATGGGCAGTCTGAGAAGGTCAGCATCCCGGAGTCGCCACTTCACTGTTGACGTTGAGACTGGTGTTTTGCGGGTACTATTTAATGAAGCTGCCAGTTGATAACCTGTGAGGCGTCTGTTTCTCAAACTAGACACTAATGTATTTGTCCTCTTGCTCAGTTGTGCACCGGCGCCTCCCACTCCTCTTTCTATTCTGGTTAGAGACTCCTCTTTCTATTCTGGTTAGAGACTCCTCTTTCTATTCTGGTTAGAGCCAGTTTGCGCTGTTCTGTGAAGGGAGTAGTACACAGCGTTGTACGAGATCTTCAGTTTCTTGGCAATTTCTTGCATGGAATAGCCTTCATTTCTCAGAACAAGAATAGACTGACGAGTTTCAGAAGAAAGTTATTTGTTTCTGGCCATTTTGAGCCTGTAATCGAACCCACAATTGCTGATGCTCCAGATACTCAACTAGTCTCAAGAAGGCCAGTTTTATTGCTTCTTTAATCAGCACAACAGTTTTCAGCTGTGCTAACATAATTACAAAAGGGTTTTCTAATGATCAATTAGCCTTTTAAAATGATAAACTTGGATTAGCAAACACAACGTGCCATTGGAACACAGGACTGATGGTTACTGATAATGGGCCTCTGTACGCCTATGTAGATATTCCATTAAAAATCAGCCGTTTCCAGCCACAATAGCCATTTACAACATTAACAATGTCTACACTGTATTTCTGATCAATTTGATGTTATTTTAATGCACCATTTTTTTTTCAAAGTGACCCCAAACTTTTGAACGGTAGTGTATGTATATCTATATACTGTATTTGCAAAAATATATGTGGGATTAGAAGTGATGCAGACAATTACATTGATGGAAGTTACAATCTATCTACAATATGAAAGCTGATATACCCCCTAAAAAATATACAGTGGGGAAAAAAAGTATTTAGTCAGCCACCAATTGTGCAAGTTCTCCCACTTAAAAAGATGAGAGAGGCCTGTCATTTTCATCATAGGTACACGTCAACTATGACAGACAAAATGAGGAAAAAAAATCCAGAAAATCACATTGTAGGATTTTTAATGAATTTATTTGCAAATTATGGTGGAAAATAAGTATTTGGTCAATAACAAAAGTTTCTCAATACTTTGTTATATACCCTTTGTTGGCAATGACACAGGTCAAACGTTTTCTGTAAGTCTTCACAAGGTTTTCACACACTGTTGCTGGTATTTTGGCCCATTCCTCCATGCAGATCTCCTCTAGAGCAGTGATGTTTTGGGGCTGTCGCTGGGCAACACGGACTTTCAACTCCCTCCAAAGATTTTCTATGGGGTTGAGATCTGGAGACTGGCTAGGCCACTCCAGGACCTTGAAATGCTTCTTACGAAGCCACTCCTTCGTTGCCCGGGCGGTGTGTTTGGGATCATTGTCATGCTGAAAGACCCAGCCACGTTTCATCTTCAATGCCCTTGCTGATGGAAGGAGGTTTTCACTCAAAATCTCACGATACATGGCCCCATTCATTCTTTCCTTTACACGGATCAGTCGTCCTGGTCCCTTTGCAGAAAAACAGCCCCAAAGCATGATGTTTCCACCCCCATGCTTCACAGTAGGTATGGTGTTCTTTGGATGCAACTCAGCATTCTTTGTCCTCCAAACACGACGTGTTGAGTTTTTACCAAAAAGTTATATTTTGGTTTCATCTGACCATATGACATTCTCCCAATCCTCTTCTGGATCATCCAAATGCACTCTAGCAAACTTCAGACGGGCCTGGACATGTACTGGCTTAAGCAGGGGGACACGTCTGGCACTGCAGGATTTGAGTCCCTGGCGGCGTAGTGTGTTACTGATGGTAGGCTTTGTTACTTTGGTCCCAGCTCTCTGCAGGTCATTCACTAGGTCCCCCCGTGTGGTTCTGGGATTTTTGCTCACCGTTCTTGTGATCATTTTGACCCCACGGGGTGAGATCTTGCGTGGAGCCCCAGATCGAGGGAGATTATCAGTGGTCTTGTATGTCTTCCATTTCCTAATAATTGCTCCCACAGTTGATTTCTTCAAACCAAGCTGCTTACCTATTGCAGATTCAGTCTTCCCAGCCTGGTGCAGGTCTACAATTTTGTTTCTGGTGTCCTTTGACAGCTCTTTGGTCTTGGCCATAGTGGAGTTTGGAGTATGACTGTTTGAGGTTGTGGACAGGTTTCTTTTATACTGATAACAAGTTCAAATAGGTGCCATTAATACAGGTAACGAGTGGAGGACAGAGGAGCCTCTTAAAGAAGAAGTTACAGGTCTGTGAGAGCCAGAAATCTTGCTTGTTTGTAGATGACCAAATACTTATTTTCCACCATAATTTGCAAATAAATTCATTAAAAATCATACAATGTGATTTTCTGGATTTTTTTTCCTCAATTTGTCTATCATAGTTGACGTGTACCTATGATGAAAATGACAGGCCTCTCTCATCTTTTTAAGTGGGAGAACTTGCACAATTGGTGGCTGACTAAATACTTTTTTTCCCCACTGTATATTTTTTAGGGGGTATATCAGCTTTCAAATTGTAGATAGATTGTAACTTCCATCAATGTAATTGTCTGCATCACTTCTAATCCAGTTAACCTAGTAGATTATTTAGGTAACCTAGTGTATTATTTAGTTAACCTAGTATATTCTTTAGTTAACCTAGTAGATTATTTAGGTAACCTAGTGTATTATTTAGTTAACCTAGTATATTATTTAGTTAACCTAGTAGATTATTTAGGTAACCTAGTGTATTATTTAGTTAACCTAGTATATTCTTTAGTTAACCTAGTAGATTATTTAGGTAACCTAGTGTATTATTTAGTTAACCTAGTATATTCTTTAGTTAACCTAGTAGATTATTTAGGTAACCTAGTGTATTATTTAGTTAACCTAGTATATTATTTAGTTAACCTAGTAGATTATTTAGGTAACCTAGTGTATTATTTAGTTAACCTAGTATATTCTTTAGTTAACCTAGTAGATTATTTAGGTAACCTAGTGTATTATTTAGTTAACCTAGTATATTATTTAGTTAACCTAGTAGATTATTTAGGTAACCTAGTGTATTATTTAGTTAACCTAGTATATTCTTTAGTTAACCTAGTAGATTATTTAGGTAACCTAGTGTATTATTTAGTTAACCTAGTATATTCTTTAGTTAACCTAATAGATTATTTAGGTAACCTAGTGTATTATTTAGTTAACCTAGTATATTCTTTAGTTAATATAGTAGATTATTTAGGTAACCTAGTGTATTATTTAGTTAACCTAGTATATTCTTTAGATACTATAGTGGATTATTTAGGTAACCTAGTGTATTATTTAGTTAACCTAGTATATTCTTTAGTTAATATAGTAGATTATTTAGGTAACCTAGTGTATTATTTAGTTAACCTAGTATATTCTTTAGATACTATAGTGGATTATTTAGGTAACCTAGTGTATTATTTAGTTAACCTAGTATATTCTTTAGTTAATATAGTAGATTATTTAGGTAACCTAGTGTATTATTTAGTTAACCTAGTATATTTTTTAGTTAATATAGTGGATTATTTAGGTAACCTAGTGTATTATTTAGTTAACCTAGTATATTCTTTAGTTAATATAGTAGATTATTTAGGTAACCTAGTGTATTATTTAGTTAACCTAGTATATTCTTTAGTTAATATAGTAGATTATTTAGGTAACCTAGTGTATTATTTAGTTAACCTAGTATATTCTTTAGTTAATATAGTAGATTATTTAGGTAACCTAGTGTATTATTTAGTTAACCTAGTATATTTTTTAGTTAATATAGTGGATTATTTAGGTAACCTAGTGTATTATTTAGTTAACCTAGTATATTCTTTAGTTAATATAGTAGATTATTTAGGTAACCTAGTGTATTATTTAGTTAACCTAGTATATTCTTTAGTTAATATAGTAGATTATTTAGGTAACCTAGTGTATTATTTAGTTAACCTAGTATATTCTTTAGTTAATATAGTAGATTATTTGGGTAACCTAGTGTATTATTTAGTTAACCTAGTATATTCTTTAGTTAACCTAGTAGATTATTTAGGTAACCTAGTGTATTATTTAGTTAACCTAGTATATTCTTTAGTTAATATAGTAGATTATTTAGGTAACCTAGTGTATTATTTAGTTAACCTAGTAGATTATTTAGGTAACCTAGTGTATTATTTAGTTAACCTAGTATATTCTTTAGTTAATATAGTGGATTATTTAGGTAACCTAGTGTATTATTTAGTTAACCTAGTATATTCTTTAGTTAATATAGTGGATTATTTAGGTAACCTAGTGTATTATTTAGTTAACCTAGTATATTCTTTAGATACTATAGTGGATTATTTAGGTAACCTAGTATATTATTTAGTTAACCTAGTATATTTTTTAGTTAATATAGTAGATTATTTAGTTAACCTAGTAGATTCTTTAGTTAACCTAGTAGATTCTTTAGTTAACCTAGTAGATTCTTTAGTTAACCTAGTAGATGATTGAGTTAACCTAATAGATTATTTAGTTAAACTAGTAGATTATTTAGTTAACCTAGTATTTTATTTAGCTAAACTAGTAGATTCTTTATTTAAACTAGTAGATTCTTTAGTTAAACTAGTAGATTATTGACTTAACCTAGTAAATTCTTCAGTTAATATCATTGACTCAGTATCAGTTGTAACCAGGGTTTGGAACCACTTTTTTTTTTTGCCAATCATTTCTTTCTCAACAGAACCCTTTCAAAAAATTTATCCGTTCCACTGTTTGGGCAAAATAAAGTTCTGAACACGTTCGAACCAAAAAATAGTATCGGTTTATATCATTATTTTCTGTTCCTTTTTAAACCTCTGAAATCTGCAAAAAAATAAAAAATACATTTAGCTTGACATTAAATTACTTCACCAACCAAGTGCGGATAGAGCAGCTTGCTATGGAGCGGGTGAGCATATTAATCTGCATAGGAAAGTCGTTAAGAGCAAATTGTATTTTGCCATAACTTGTTATGACATGCATTATCTGAATTAGGCCCACAGAATTATACCTATGGAGGAAAGGCTTCAATGGAGGAACTTTGAATGTCTTTGAATTTCCGAGTTGGGTTAATGTTGGACCAGAGCAAACGTTAGCTAGCTAGCTAACAAGCAGAGCAGCACTAGAATTAAAAACATTTCTTCAATTTTTGTAGTTAATACATCCAATGAGAAACGTGATAACTATAGTATCCTAAACTAGCATTGAAAAAGTTTATCCATTCTTCTAAAATTAAACATCTCTCCCCTAATTTATGAACCACGCTTGTAACGTCGTCAGTAGGCTACAGTAACCTATACGTCAGAGGGGAGGGGCAGGTAACCTACACGCACACCCATTGGTAAAGATTTCCAGCTGGCAGGCAGATGCTGGAATACGTTTCTGACATTTTTGTGGGACTGGGAAAAAGAATGCCCGGAACGTTATTAACCGGTTCCCATGCTTCTAAAATAACGGTTCTGTTCTGGAACAGTGTAGAGCACTTTCGTTTCAGGTTCGGCTTCTGTTCCTCTAATAACTGTATTATTTTCTGGTTTTTCGTTTCTGTTCCCTGAACCGGTTACAACCGTTGATAGTAACCTTATTTCTGTTTGTTTGTGTTCATACACTAGTAAATCACCAGTTAGTTAGTAAATACATTGCACAGAGAGAGAGAGAGAGAGCGTCATTAAGCTGAGCAGACTAATGAGAGCGGAGGTAGTTTAGTAGGGACAGCAGTCTGGTCTTTGATGATGATTATATTGTGTAGCTGAGCCTTTCATCTTCATTCATCACAATAGACTGCAGCAGGACGGAAAACAATGTTAGGCCTGGGATCTGCCTCTCACTTTCAAGTCTATTGGGTTCAATGGCTGTATAAATATGGTTGAGCTAGTCGGAAATGAAGACAAGCTTTTTTTTTTTTTTTTTTTTTTAGGAAGACAGACTGTTAACTTTTATGTTTAGACTGTTTTATGGAAGTCCAGCTGTGTCCAGCCCCTGCACACAGACACACACACACACATACACACGTTTGTTTTACTATTCTTGTGGGGACCAAACAATTGATTCCCATTCAAATTCCTATTTTCCCTAACCCTAACCTTAACCCTAACTCCCAAATCTAATTCTAACCCTAAACCTAACCCCTAAGCCTAAAATAGCCTTTTTCCTTGTGGATGCCTGCGAAATGTCCCCACTTGTCCAAATATTCCTTGTTTTACTATCCCTGTAAGGACCTCTGGTAAAACCAAACACACACACACAGGGTCCAGCCAAACGTCTCCTCAGCACTTGTCTCTGTAATGAAAGTTATGAAACCGTCTGGAATATTATGTAATATTACATTCAGCACTTCCTTTAATTATCTCCCCTCAGCAGGCCACAAGGCTCAGACAAATTTATTTTTAATTTCACCTTTATTTAACTAGGCAAGTCAGTTAAGAACAAATTCTTATTTACAATGAAGGCCTACCCCGGCCAAACCCGGACGACGCCCAATGGGACTCCCAATCACGGCCGGAGATGGAGGTACAGGTGTTTGTACTCGCTGCTCTTTGCCCTTAATTGCTCTGACAAAGAATGTGTGTGTGTGTGTGTGTGTGTGTGTGTGTGTGTTCACGCATACTCATGGCCTGTCGCTGTGTGTGTTCACTGCGTTCACACTCTGTTTCTCCATAGCTGTCATTAAGACAGATATAAGCACAACTTACACTGAAGCCCAGCCCCATAGCTGTCATTAAATACGCTTTTTGTCTTTATAATGGACCATCTGACAGGATTTTATTGCCCACTGTGTTGAAGCTATTCTAGTATGTCAGAAAAGCCCAGAGGACTCACCACAAACAAGCCAACTAGAATTCCTCTGAAACCTGAAACATAATATTTCAATGCTTCTATTCTCATGTTGAGAGAGGCACTAAAACAAAATGTGATCCTTATGTCTACAAAAAAAAGTTAACTCTGAATTGTAGCTTTACGCTGAGGTACCCCTTGAAGCTTCAATAGCAGCAGAGGATCTTTTTTTTTTTGCCAGACTTGTCAGTCAAACTGATAAACCTTTTGTTTTAAACTAAATCACAAAACAAAAAGGTTTTTTCAGCTTGTTCGGTTGCTTGAGAAAAAAGGTCTAGTCGAAACGTTAATAATTAAAAACCTGATCCAAAACAGGGATGACCTGAGTGAAGGCATCTATTGTGTGTGCTAACCAAGCAGAAAGCCAAGCTTTAATAGGAGCATTAACTGTTCCAGGATCAGACTGGGAGTTGATTCTGCCTCCGCCTCCGCCTGTTGTTCTGGCAGCTGATAAATAACACAAGGGTTAGATTTACTACTACTGTTTTCATATTAAATCCAGGTCTAAACCTTAACATGTCCCCCTTGGCCCTTGGATCACCTTGTGTCTAAACACAGCGGCCCCAGGAGGTTCTGGACTGGATGAGGCTCAACCTCCATCCCAAATGGCACCCTATTCCCTACATACAAGTAGTGCACTACAATATACCCTGGTCAAAAGTAGTGCAGTATATAGGGTGCCATTTGCGACGCAGCCTCAGTCCATTCAAACGGTTCACAGGGTCTGTCTGTCTACTTACGGACAGACCGACAGACCCTGTTCCAGACCACTGGGAAACGGGCCCAACGCACGACAACTTTGATCCCTGTGTGTCTTTTTGGCGTCAGAGAAATACACTGCTCAAAAAAATAAAGGGAACACAAAAATAAAACATCCTAGATCTGAATGAATTAAATAATCTTATTAAATACTTTTTTCTTTACATAGTTGAATGTGCTGACAACAAAATCACACAAAAATGATCAATGGAAATCAAATTTATCAACCCATGGAGGTCTGGATTTGGAGTCACCCTCAAAATTAAAGTGGAAAACCACACTACAGGCTGATCCAACTTTGATGTAATGTCCTTAAAACAAGTCAAAATTAGGCTCAGTAGTGTGTGTGGCCTCCACGTGCCTGTATGACCTCCCTACAACGCCTGGGCATGCTCCTGATGAGGTGGCGGATGGTCTCCTGAGGGATCTCCTCCTAGACCTGCACTAAAGCATCCGCCAACTCCTGGACAGTCTGTGGTGCAACGTGGCATTGGTGGATGGAGCGAGACATGATGTCCCAGATGTGCTCAATTGGATTCAGGTCTGGGGAACGGGCGGGCCAGTCCATAGCATCAATGCCTTCCTCTTGCAGGAACTGCTGAAACACTCCAGCCACATGAGGTCTAACATTGTCTTGCATTAGGAGGAACCCAGGGCCAACCGCACCAGCATATGGTCTCACAGGGGGTCTGAGGATCTCATCTCGGTACCTAATGGCAGTCAGGCTACCTCTGGTGAGCACATGGAGGGCTGTGCGGCCCCCCATAGAAATGCCACCCCACACCATGACTGACCCACCGCCAAACCGGTCATGCTGGAGGATGTTGCAGGCAGCAGAACGTTCTCCACGGCGTCTCCAGACTCTGTCACGTCTGTCACGTGCTCAGTGTAAAAACCTGCTTTCATCTGTGAAGAGCACAGGGCGCCAGTGGCGAATTTGCCAATCTTGGTGTTCTCTGGCAAATGCCAAACGTCCTGCACGGTGTTGGGCTGTAAGCACAACCCCCACCTGTCGATGTCGGACCCTCATACCACCCCCATGGAGTCTGTTTCTGACCGTTTGAGCAGACACATGCACATTTGTGGCCTGCTGGAGGTCATTTTGCAGGGCTCTGGCAGTGCTCCTCCTGCTCCTCCTTGCACAAAGGCGGAGGTAGCAGTCCTGCTGCTGGGTTGTTGCCCTCCTACGGCCTCCTCCACGTCTCCTGATGTACTGGCCTGTCTCCAGGTAGCGCCTCCATGCTCTGGACACTACGCTGACACACAGCAAACCTTCTTCCCACAGCTCGCATTGATGTGCCATCCTGGATGAGCTGCACTACCTGAGCCACTTGTGTGGGTTGTAGACTCCGTCTCATGCTACCACTAGAGTGAAAGCACCGGCAGCATTCAAAAGTGACCAAAACATCAGCCAGGAAGCATAGGAACTGAGAAGTGGTCTGTGGTCACCACCTGCAGAACCACTCCTTTATTGGGGGTGTCTTGCTAATTGCCTATAATTTTCACCTGTTGTCTATTCCATTTGCACAACAGCATGTGAAATGTATTGTCAATCAGTGTTGCTTCCTAAGTGGACAGTTTGATTTCACAGATGTGTGACTGACTTGGAGTTACATTGTGTTGCTTAAGTGTTCCTTTTATTTTTTTGAGCAGTGTAGATCCAGAGACGGGAACTTAAGTGACTGACTGGCCGGCCTCTTGAAGCTGAGCACAGGGTAAACAGCTTAAATCATAGACAATATATCTATATCTATGGCGAATATACACTAGAACTCTATGTACTGTACTGTCCAATACAGAACACTCACTGTTCCTCTGTTCTCAAGTGAGACCTGGCCATCATCAGTACCAAACAATCTCCGTCAGCACAGTTGGATCTGAACACGATTCACCTGTCCCTGTGTTATGATCCCTGCCGGAATTTAACCCACAAAGCTATTAATTACTGCACCAACGGAGCCAGTCACATCATCAGTCACACAGGACTATCACGTGAGATGTAGATGGATGACAGTCTCTTCAGGTTCTGTGACAAATCTGTCTTGTCTCTGGAAAAGGAGAAAATAGCTTTCATTTCTTAATTGAAAACATTTTGACTGCTACACCAAAGTTTCCATTTTACGACCGCAACCTAAAGTGTCTTCAGATCTATCACAGTGACAGAGAGAAACAAAGACAGTGGACAGCTAATCCCCAGACTCGAAAGAGGCATAAGAGAGGCTCTACCCTCCGTTCTATTGGCGAACGTACAATCACAAATTTTCCATATGCACAAAAAGGTAATTTCTTTCAAATGTTAGTGAGCATTTCTCCTTTTCCAAGATAATCCATCCACCTGACACGTGTGGCATATCAAGAAGCTGATTAAACGGCATGATCATTACACAGGTGCACCTTGTGCTTGAGACAATAAAAGGCCACTCTAAAATGTTTTGTCACACAACACAATGCCACGGATGTCTAATGTTTTGAGGGACTGATATACATATTTTTTTTCGTACTGAAAAAGACCGCACTCAACGAGCTGTATAGGGCCATGAGCAAACAAGAAAATGCTCATCCAGAGGCGGCGCTCCTAGTGGCCGGTGATTTTAATGCAGGGAAACTGAAATCCGTCTTACCTCATTTTGACCAGCATGTCACCTGCAAATAGAGGTGACAAAACTCTATATCATCTTTACTCCACACACAGAAACACATACAAAGCTCTCCCTCGCCCTCCATTTGGCAAATCTGACCATAACTCTATCCTCCTGATTCCTGCTTACACACAAAAACTCAAACAGGAAGCACCAGTGTTGTGCTCAATACGGAAGTGGTCCGATTAAGCGGATGCTAAGCTACAGGACTGTTTCGCTAACACAGATTGGAATAGGTTCCGGGATTCATACGATAACATTGACGAGTTTACCACATCAGCCACCAGCTTCACTAAAAAGTGCATCAACAACGTCGTTCCCACAGTGACCATCATTACATATCACAACCAGAAGCCATGGATTACAGGCAACATCTGTACTGAGCTAAAGGCTAGAGCAAGGAGTGGTACACTAATCTGGACTCTTGTACAAAATCCCACTACGACCTCCGACGAGCCAACAAACAGGCAAAACATCAATACAGGACTAAGATCAGATCCTATTACACCGGCTCTGATGCTCGTCGGATGTGGCAGGGCTCGCAAACTATCACGGATTACAAAGGCAAACCCAGCCGTGAGCTGCCCAGTGACTCGAGCCTACCAGATGAGCTAAATGCCTTTTATGCTCGCTTCGAGGCAAACAACACTGAACCATGCATGAGAGCACCAGCTGTTCCAGACAACTGTGTGTTCTCGCTGCCCGTAGCCGATGTAAGACCTTTAAACATGTTAACATTCACAAGGCTGCAGGGCCAGATGGATTACCAGGACACGTACTCAGAGCATGCGCTGACCAGCTGGCAAATGTCTTCACTGACATTTTCAACCTCTTCCTGACCCAGTCTGTAACACCTACATGTTTCATGCAGACCACCATAGTCCCTGTGCCCAAGAACGCCAAGGTAATCTCACATCTGTAGCCATAAAATGCTTTGAAAGGCTGGTCATGGCTCACATCAACACCATCATCCCAGACACCCTGGACCCACTCCAATTTACATACTATCCCAATAGACCACAGATCACGCAATCTCTGTTGCACTCCACACTACCCTTTCTCACCTGGACAAGAGGAACACCTATGTGAGAATACTGTTCATTGACTATAGCTCAGCGTTCAACACCATTGTGCCCTCCAAGCTCATCACTAAGCTCAGGATCCTGGGACTGAATACCTCCCTCTGCAACTGGATCCTGGACTTCCTGAAAGGCCGCCCCCAGGTGATGAGGGTAGGCAACAACACATCCGCCACGCTGACCCTCAACATGGGGGCCCCTCAGGGGTGCGTGCTTAGTTCCCTCCTGTACTCCCTGTTCACCCACAACTCAACGGCCACCAGCTCTGCACCCTCCGCTGCAACTTGCCCATGCCCCCCCCACTTCTCCTTCACCCAAATTCAGATAGCTGATGTCCTGAAAGAGCTGCTAAATCTGGACCCCTACAAATCAGCTGGGCTAGACAATCTGGACCCTTTCTTTCTAAAATTAGCAGCCGAAATTGTCGCAACCCCTATTACCAGCCTGTTCAACCTCTCTTTCGTATCGTCTGAGATCCCCAGAGATTGGAAAGCTGCCGCGGTCATCCACCTCTTCAAAGGGGGTGACACTCTAGATCAGGGGTGTCAAACGTACGGCCCGCGGGCCGGATCAGGCCCGCAAACGGGTTTAATCCGGCCCGCGAGATGATAAAAAAAAAAAAAAAAAATCAATAAAATAAACTGCTGTTCCAATTGCGTCCACTGGATGGTGCAATAGCAATTGTGTTAAGCAAGCAAACTGTTTATACCGGGGCAGAGCAAGTAGGTCAAGCACGTGCAGCCAATGAGCTACTTTGTTTTGCCCGCGATATTTATTACGGCTTCTACTTTTAACATTATGTGCTTTGGCACCCTCATTGCCCCAATATGTCTCTGTCAAAAAAGAGAAAAGTGGACGCAGAGTGCAGAGTGTTCCAAGAAAAATGGTCATCCTATTTAATCACGGAATTGAATGGGAAAGCTGTATGTTTGGTGTGTTCAGAGCATGTTGCAGTGCTGAAAGAATATAACCTTCGTCGCCACTATGTGAGTCTTCATGCCGACAAATATGACAACTTTCAAGGACAGCGGAGATGAGAGAAGGTGAATGAACTGTTGGCGGGTCTGAAGAAACAGCAGTCTGTGTTTACTCACAGCCGAGACATCAGTGACGCTGCAGTGAAAGCTAGCTACCTCATTGCTAATGAAATCGCAGTGGCTTCAAAACCATTTAGTGAGGGTGAATTTGTAAAAACATGCATGATGAAGGCAGCGGAGATTGTGTGCCCTGAAAAGCGGCAGGCTTTTGCAAATATCAGCCTGACAAGAAACACAGTTGCAGACAGGATTTCCGATCTTTCAGTGGATTTGGACAGCCAGTTGAAGCAAAAAGTAAAGTCATTTATTGCGTTTTCGGTTGCAATTGATGAAAGCACGGACATTACAGATGTTGCACAACTGGCCATTTTCATCCGCGGAGTTGATGACACATTGACCGTCACCGAGGAGTTTGTGGAGTTGGTGCCGATGACAGATACAACGACAGCAGCTGATATTTTTACCGCACTCGTCGGCGCGCTGGACAGGGTCGGAGTGGACTGGTCCCGCGCTGTCAGCCTGGCTACAGATGGTGCGCCCTCAATGATCGGGAAAAAAGCAGGCATTGTGACAAAGTTCAGAGAGAAAGTGCAATCTGCAAATGGAGGACGTGATTTTTTGACTTTTCACTGTATTTTGCACCAGGAGGCTTTGTGTTGCAAGTCATTAAAGATGGATAACGTCATGAAGGTGGTCATCCAAAATGTTAATTTCATCCGATCCAGAAGCCTGAATCACCGTCAGTTTGACAGCCTTCTCAGAGAGAAAGACCACATCTATGGCCTGCCATACCACACTGAGGTAAGATGGTTAAGCCAAGGTGCTGTGCTGAGGCGTTTCTTTGATTTACGAGAAGAAATTGAACAGTTCATGGAAGAAAAGGGCAAACCAGTGTTAGAATTTCATTCCGCAGAATGGATGCCGGACCTTGCATTTATGGTGGATGTTACAGAGCACCTGAATAACTTGAACAAACAGCTGCAAGGGCGCAACAAAGTTGTCACGCAGTATTATGACAGCATACGTTCTTTCAAGTTGAAGCTGTCATTGTGGGAGACGCAACTTGCCGGTGGTGATGCAGCTCACTTCCCCTGTCTGAAAAATGTGTGCGCGACCCAACATGTGGCAGACATGAAGCGGTTCAAAGATAAAACAACTGGACTGTTACGGGAGTTTGAGCAACGCTTTCAGATTTATGTTTATATGTTTTTATGTTGATGTGCTATTGTTTTTAATTGATTTTATTTTATTTGTATATTTAACCTATTCTTGACTCTGTGGTTCTTGCACTTGTTTGGGGAACAGGATTTCATTATTTTTATCTACATTTCTGCCTGAGAAATGACACCCTGATATAGTTCTGTGATCTGTGAAACAGTTCTGTTAATCACTGAGGCATTGTGTGTTTGTGTGTTCTTTTTCTTTAGAATTTTCAAATAAACTTGACGTGTTTTATGATTAATAGTGATGTTGTGCTTGTACTATTTTGGACACACTGTCCTCAGGCTCCAGCTTTATGTTGTATGTTGATCGTATTAAAACAAAGAAAACAATCTGAAGTTGTTGTTTTTAAGTTATATATACCATGATTTTTCCGGTCCGGCCCACTTGGGAATAGATTTTCCTCCATGTGGCCCCTGAGCTAAAATGAGTTTGACACCCCTGCTCTAGATCCAAACTGTTACAGACCTATCCATCCTGCCCTGCCTTTCGAAAGTATTTGAAAGCCAAGTTAACAAACAGATCACCGACCATTTCGAATCCCACCGTACCTTCTCCGCTATGCAATCTGGTTTCCGAGCTGGTAATGGGTGCACCTCAGCCACGTTCAAGGTCCTAAATGATATAATAACCGTGATCGATAAAAGACAGTACTGTGCAGCCGTCTTCATCGACCTGGCCAAGGCTTTTGACTCTGTCAATCACCGCATTCTTATTGGCAGACTAAATAGCCTTGGTTTCTCAAATGACTGCCTCGCCTGGTTCACCAACTACTTCTCAGATTGAGTTCAATGTGTCAAATCGGAGGGCCTGTTGTCTGGACCTCTGGCAGTCTCTATGGGGGTGCCACAGAGTTAAATTCTCGGGCCGACACTATTCTCTGTGTATGTCAATGATGTCGCTCTTGCTGCTGGTGACTCTCAGATCCACCTCTACGCAGACGACACCATTTTGTATGCATCTGGCCCTTCACTGGACACTGTGTTAACAAACCTCCAAACGAGCTTCAATGCCATACAACACTCCTTCCGTAGCCTCCAACTGCTCTTAAACGCTAGTAAAACTAAATGCATGCTCTTCAATCAAATGCTGCTTGCACCCGCCCGCCCGACTAGAATCACTACTCTTGGCGGGTCTGACTTAGAATATGTGGACAACATTAAGCATCTCCAATTCAAAGTTAAATCTAGAATCTGCTTCCTATTTCGCAAACAAAGCCTCCTTCAGTCATGCTGCTAAACATGCCCTCGTAAAACTGACTATCCTACCGATCCTTGACTTCGGCGATGTCATTTACAAAATAGCTTCCAACACTCTACTCACCAAATTGGATGTAGTCTATCACAGTGCCATCTGTTTTGTCACCAAAGCCCCATATACTACCCACCATTGTGACCTGTACGCTCTCGTTGGCTGGCCCTCACTACATTTTCGTCGCCAAACCCACTGGCTCCAGGTTATCTATAAATCACTTCTAGGCAAATCCCCGCCTTATCTTAGATCATTGGTCACCATAGCAACACCAACCCGTAGTATGCGCTCCAGCAGGTATATCTCACTGGTCATCCCCAAAGCCAACACCTCCTTTGGTTGCCATTCCTTCCAGTTCTCTGCTGCAAATGACTGGAACGTTCTGCAAAAATCTCTGAAGCTGGAGACACTTATCTCCCTCACTAACTTTAAGCATCAGTTGTCAGAGCAGCTTACCGATCACTGCACCTGTACACAGCCCATCTGTAATTAGTCCACCCAACTACCTCATCCCCATATTGTTATTTACATTGTTATTTATTTTGCTAATTTGCACCCCAGTATCTCTATTTGCACATCATATTCTGCACATCTATCATTCCAGTGTTAATACTAATTGTAATTATTTTGCACTATGGCCTATTTATTGCCTTACCTCCATAACTTACTACATTTACACACACTGTAAATAGATTTTCTATTGTGTTATTGACTGTATGTTTTGTTTATTCCATATGTAACTCTGTGTTGTTGTTTTTATCGCACTGCTTTGCTTTATCTTGGCCAGGTCGCAGTTATAAATGAGAACTTGTTCTCAACTGACTTACCTGGTTAAATAAAGGTGAAATAAATAAAAAATAATAAAACTGCACGACTCCAACACCATCATTAGTTTTGCTTACGACACGGCGGTGATTGGCCAGATCAGTGTGGTACCAGGACAACAAACTCTCCCTCAACGTCAGCAAGACAAAGGAGATGATCGTGGACTACAGGAAACGGAGGGCAGAGCACGCCACCAATCCACATCGAAGGGGCGGGTCAAGAGCTTCCAGTTCCTCTGTGTCCACATCACTAAGGAATCATCATGGTCCACACACACCAACACAGTTGGCACAACAACGCCTGATCCCCCTCAGGAGGCTGAAAAGATTCGGCATGGGCCCTCAGACCCTCAAAAGTTACACAGCGGCACCATCGAGAGCATCTTGACTGGCTGCATCAAATTAAATCAAAAAACATAAAAATCAAATCAAATCAAATCAAATCAAATCAAATCAAATTTTATTGGTCACATGCGCCGAATACAACAGGTGCAGACATTACAGTGAAATGCTTACTTACAGCCCTTAACCAACAGTGCATTTATTTTAAACAAAAAAGTAAGAATAAAACAACAACAAAAAAGTGTTGAGAAAAAAAAGAGCAGAAGTAAAAAATAAAGTGACAGTAGGGAGGCTATATATACAATAGAATAAAGTGACAGTAGGGAGGCTATATATACAGGGGGGTACCGTTGCATAGTCAATGTGCGGGGGCACCGGCTAGTTGAGGTAGTTGAGGTAATATGTACATGTGGGTAGAGTTAAAGTGACTATGCATAAATACTTAACAGAGTAGCAGCAGCGTAAAAAGGATGGGGTGGGGGGGCAGTGCAAATAGTCCGGGTAGCCATGATTAGCTGTTCAGGAGTCTTATGGCTTGGGGGTAGAAGCTGTTGAGAAGTCTTTTGGACCTAGACTTGGCACTCCGGTACCGCTTGCCGTGCGGTAGCAGAGAGAACAGTCTATGACTAGGGTGACTGGAGTCTTTGACAATTTTGAGGGCCTTCCTCTGACACCGCCTGGTATAGAGGTCCTGGATGGCAGGGAGCTTTGCCCCAGTGATGTACTGGGCCGTACGCACTACCCTCTGTAGTGCCTTGCGGTCAGAGGCCAAGCAGTTGCCATACCAGGCGGTGATGCAACCAGTCAGGATGCTCTCGATGGTGCAGCTGTAGAATTTTTTGAGGATCTGAGGACCCATGCCAAATCTTTTTAGTCTCCTGAGGGGGAATAGGCTTTGTCGTGCCCTCTTCACGACTGTCTTGGTGTGTTTGGACCATGATAGTTCGTTGGTGATGTGGACACCAAGGAACTTGAAGCTCTCAACCTGTTCCACTACAGCCCCGTCGATGAGAATGGGGGCGTGCTCAGTCCTCTTTTTTTTTCCTGTAGTCCACAATCATCTCCTTTGTCTTGGTCACGTTGAGGGAGAGGTTGTTGTCCTGGCACCACACGGCCAGATCTCTGACCTCCTCCCTATAGGCTGTCTCATCGTTGTCGGTGATCAGGCCTACCACTGTTGTGTCGTCGGCAAACTTAATGATGGTGTTGGAGTCGTGCCTGGCCATGCAGTCATGGGTGAACAGAGAGTACAGGAGGGGACTGAGCACGCACCCCTGAGGGGCCCCCGTGTTGAGGATCAGTGTGGCAGATGTGTTGTTACCTACCCTTACCACCTGGGGGCGGCCCGTCAGGAAGTCCAGGATCCAGTTGCAGAGGGAGGTGTTTATTCCCAGGATCCTTAGCTTAGTGATGAGCTTTGAGGGCACTATGGTGTTGAATGCTGAGCTGTAGTCAATGAATAGCATTCTCACGTAGGTGTTCCTCTTGTCCAGGTGGGAAATTTTGCTCATCACATGCGCCGAATACAACCGGTGTAGACTTTAGAGTGAAATGATTGCTTACAAACGTTTCCCAACGATGCAGAGTTTAAAAAATAATCATACAAAATAAAATAGTAACTAACACAAGGAATAAAATTAAAATACACAAGAACGGAACTATACACAGGAAGTACCAGATCAATGTGGAGCTATATACAGGGAGTACCAGATCAATGTGGAGCTATATACAGGGAGTACCAGTACCAGATCATTGTGGAGCTATACACAGGAAGTACCAGTACCAGATCAATGTGGAGCTATATACAGGGAGTACCAGTACCAGATCATTGTGGAGCTATACACAGGAAGTACCAGTACCAGATCAATGTGGAGCTATACACAGGAAGTACCAGTACCAGATCAATGTGGAGCTATACACAGGAAGTACCAGTACCAGATCAATGTGGAGCTATATACAGGAAGTACCAGTACCAGATCAATGTGGAGCTATACACAGGAAGTACCAGTACCAGATCACTGTGGAGCTATATACAGGAAGTACCAGTACCAGATCAATGTGGAGCTATATACAGGAAGTACCAGTACCAGATCAATGTGGAGCTATACACAGGAAGTACCAGTACCAGATCACTGTGGAGCTATATACAGGAAGTACCAGTACCAGATCAATGTGGAGCTATACACAGGAAGTACCAGTACCAGATCAATGTGGAGCTATATGCAGCGAGTACCAGTACCAGATCAATGTGGAGCTATATACAGGAAGTACCAGTACCAGATCAATGTGGAGCTATATACAGGGAGTACCAGTACCAGATCAATGTGGAGCTATATACAGGGAGTACCAGTACCAGATCATTGTGGAGCTATACACAGGAAGTACCAGTACCAGATCAATGTGGAGCTATATACAGGGATTACCAGTACCAGATCATTGTGGAGCTATACACAGGAAGTACCAGTACCAGATCAATGTGGAGCTATACACAGGAAGTACCAGTACCAGATCAATGTGGAGCTATACACAGGAAGTACCAGTACCAGATCAATGTGGAGCTATATACAGGAAGTACCAGTACCAGATCAATGTGGAGCTATACACAGGATGTACCAGTACCAGATCACTGTGGAGCTATATACAGGAAGTACCAGTACCAGATCAATGTGGAGCTATATACAGGAAGTACCAGTACCAGATCAATGTGGAGCTATACACAGGAAGTACCAGTACCAGATCACTGTGGAGCTATATACAGGAAGTACCAGTACCAGATCAATGTGGAGCTATACACAGGAAGTACCAGTACCAGATCAATATGGAGCTATATGCAGGGAGTACCAGTACCAGATCAATGTGGAGCTATATACAGGAAGTACCAGTACCAGATCAATGTGGAGCTATATACAGGGAGTACCAGTACCAGATCAATGTGGAGCTATATACAGGAAGTACCAGTACCAGATCAATGTGGAGCTATATACAGGGAGTACCAGTACCAGATCAATGTGGAGCTATATACAGGGAGTACCAGTACCAGATCAATGTGGAGCTATATACAGGGAGTACCAGTACCAGATCAATATGGAGCTATATACAGGGAGTACCAGTACCAGATCAATGTGGAGCTATATACAGGGAGTACCAGTACCAGATCAATGTGGAGCTATATACAGGGAGTACCAGTACCAGATCAATGTGGAGCTATATACAGGGAGTACCAGTACCAGATCAATGTGGAGCTATATACAGGGAGTACCAGTACCAGATCAATGTGGAGCTATATACAGGGAGTACCAGTACCAGATCAATGTGGAGCTATATACAGGGAGTACCAGTACCAGATCAATGTGGAGCTATATACAGGGAGTACCAGTACCAGATCAATGTGGAGCTATATACAGGGAGTACCAGTACAAGATCAATGTGGAGCTATATACAGGGAGTACCAGTACCAGATCAATGTGGAGCTATATACAGGGAGTACCAGTACCAGATCAATGTGGAGCTATATACAGGGAGTACCAGTACCAGATCAATGTGGAGCTATATACAGGGAGTACCAGTACCAGATCAATGTGGAGCTATATACAGGGTGTACCAGTACCAGATCAATGTGGAGCTATATACAGGGAGTACCAGTACCAGATCAATGTGGAGCTATATACAGGGAGTACCAGTACCAGATCAATGTGGAGCTATATACAGGGAGTACCAGTACCAGATCAATAAGGAGCTATATACAGGAAGTACCAGTACCAGATCAATGTGGAGCTATATACAGGGAGTACCAGATCGTTGTGGAGCTATATACAGGGAGTACTAGTACCAGATCAATGTGGAGCTATATACAGGGAGTACCAGTACCAGATCAATGTGGAGCTATATACAGGGAGTACCAGTACCAGATCAATGTGGAGCTATACACAGGGAGTACCAGTACCAGATCAATGTGGAGCTATATACAGGGAGTACCAGTACCAGATCAATGTGGAGCTATATACAGGGAGTACCAGTACCAGATCAATGTGGAGATATATACAGGGAGTACCAGTACCAGATCAATGTGGATTTATATACAGGGAGTACCAGTACCAGATCAATGTGGAGCTATATACAGGGAGTACCAGTACCAGATCATTGTGGAGCTATGTACAGGGAGTACCAGTACCAGATCAATATGGAGCTATATACAGGGAGTACCAGTACCAGATCAATGTGGAGCTATATACAGGGAGTACCAGTACCAGATCAATGTGGAGCTATATACAGGAAGTACCAGTACCAGATCAATGTGGAGCTATATACAGGGAGTACCAGTACCAGATCAATGTGGAGCTATATACAGGGAGTACCAGTACCAGATCAATGTGGAGCTATATACAGGGAGTACCAGTACCAGATCAATATGGAGCTATATACAGGGAGTACCAGTACCAGATCAATGTGGAGCTATATACAGGGAGTACCAGTACCAGATCAATGTGGAGCTATATACAGGGAGTACCAGTACCAGATCAATGTGGAGCTATATACAGGGAGTACCAGTACCAGATCAATGTGGAGCTATATACAGGGAGTACCAGTACCAGATCAATGTGGAGCTATATACAGGGAGTACCAGTACCAGATCAATGTGGAGCTATATACAGGGAGTACCAGTACCAGATCAATGTGGAGCTATATACAGGGAGTACCAGTACCAGATCAATGTGGAGCTATATACAGGGAGTACCAGTACAAGATCAATGTGGAGCTATATACAGGGAGTACCAGTACCAGATCAATGTGGAGCTATATACAGGGAGTACCAGTACCAGATCAATGTGGAGCTATATACAGGGAGTACCAGTACCAGATCAATGTGGAGCTATATACAGGGAGTACCAGTACCAGATCAATGTGGAGCTATATACAGGGTGTACCAGTACCAGATCAATGTGGAGCTATATACAGGGAGTACCAGTACCAGATCAATGTGGAGCTATATACAGGGAGTACCAGTACCAGATCAATGTGGAGCTATATACAGGGAGTACCAGTACCAGATCAATAAGGAGCTATATACAGGAAGTACCAGTACCAGATCAATGTGGAGCTATATACAGGGAGTACCAGATCGTTGTGGAGCTATATACAGGGAGTACTAGTACCAGATCAATGTGGAGCTATATACAGGGAGTACCAGTACCAGATCAATGTGGAGCTATATACAGGGAGTACCAGTACCAGATCAATGTGGAGCTATACACAGGGAGTACCAGTACCAGATCAATGTGGAGCTATATACAGGGAGTACCAGTACCAGATCAATGTGGAGCTATATACAGGGAGTACCAGTACCAGATCAATGTGGAGATATATACAGGGAGTACCAGTACCAGATCAATGTGGATTTATATACAGGGAGTACCAGTACCAGATCAATGTGGAGCTATATACAGGGAGTACCAGTACCAGATCATTGTGGAGCTATGTACAGGGAGTACCAGTACCAGATCAATATGGAGCTATATACAGGGAGTACCAGTACCAGATCAATGTGGAGCTATATACAGGGAGTACCAGTACCAGATCAATGTGGAGCTATATACAGGGAGTACCAGTACCAGATCAATGTGGAGCTATATACAGGAAGTACCAGTACCAGATCAATGTGGAGCTATATACAGGGAGTACCAGATCGTTGTGGAGCTATATACAGGGAGTACCAGTACCAGATCAATGTGGAGCTATATACAGGGAGTACCAGTACCAGATCAATGTGGAGCTATATACAGGGAGTACCAGTACCAGATCATTGTGGAGCTATATACAGGGAGTACCAGTACCAGATCAATATGGAGCTATATACAGGGAGTACCAGTACCAGATCAATGTGGAGCTATATACAGGGAGTACCAGTACCAGATCAATGTGGAGCTATATACAGGGAGTACCAGTACCAGATCAATGTGGAGCTATATACAGGAAGTACCAGTACCAGATCAATGTGGAGCTATATACAGGGAGTACCAGTACCAGATCAATATGGAGCTATATACAGGGAGTACCAGTACCAGATCAATGTGGAGCTATATACAGGGAGTACCAGTACCAGATCAATATGGAGCTATATACAGGGAGTACCAGTACCAGATCAATGTGGAGCTATATACAGGGAGTACCAGTACCAGATCAATGTGGAGCTATATACAGGGAGTACCAGTACCAGATCAATGTGGAGCTATATACAGGGAGTACCAGTACCAGATCAATGTGGAGCTATATACAGGGAGTACCAGTACCAGATCAATGTGGAGCTATATACAGGGAGTACCAGTACCAGATCAATGTGGAGCTATATACAGGGAGTACCAGTACCAGATCAATGTGGAGCTATGTACAGGCAGTACCAGTACCAGATCAATGTGGAGCTATATACAGGGAGTACCAGTACCAGATCAATGTGGAGCTATATACAGGGAGTACCAGTACCAGATCAATGTGGAGCTATATACAGGGAGTACCAGTACCAGATCAATGTGGAGCTATATACAGGGAGTACCAGTACCAGATCAATGTGGAGCTATGTACAGGCAGTACCAGTACCAGATCAATGTGGAGCTATATACAGGGAGTATCAGTACCAGATCAATGTGGAGCTATATACAGGAAGTACCAATACCAGATCAATGTGGAGCTATATACAGGGAGTACCAGATCAATGTGGAGCTATATACAGGGAGTACCAGATCAATGTGGAGCTATATACAGGGAGTACCAGTACCAGATCAATGTGGAGCTATATACAGGGAGTACCAGCACCAGATCAATGTGGAGCTATATACAGGGAGTACCAGTACCAGATCAATGTGGAGCTATATACAGGGAGTACCAGTACCAGATCAATGTGGAGCTATATACAGGGAGTACCAGTACCAGATCAATGTGGAGCTATGTACAGACAGTACCAGTACCAGATCAATGTGGAGCTATATACAGGAAGTACCAGTACCAGATCAATGTGGAGCTATATACAGGAAGTACCAGTACCAGATCAATGTGGAGCTATATACAGGGAGTACCAGTACCAGATCAATGTGGAGCTATATACAGGGAGTACCAGTACCAGATCAATGTGGAGCTATATACAGGGAGTACCAGTACCAGATCAATGTGGAGCTATACACAGGGAGTACCAGTACCAGATCAATGTGGAGCTATACACAGGAAGTACCAGTACCAGATCAATGTGGAGCTATATACAGGGAGTACCAGGACCAGATCAATGTGGAGCTATATACAGGGAGTACCAGTACCAGATCATTGTGGAGCTATATACAGGGAGTACCTGTACCAGATCATTGTGGAGCTATATACAGGGAGTACCAGTACCAGATCAATGTGGAGCTATACACAGGAAGTACCAGTACCAGATCATTGTGGAGCTATACACAGGAAGTACCAGTACCAGATCATTGTGGAGCTATATACAGGGAGTACCAGTACCAGATCAATGTGGAGCTATATACAGGGAGTACCAGTACCAGATCAATGTGGAGCTATATACAGGGAGTTCCAGTACCAGATCAATGTGGAGCTATATACAGGGAGTACCAGTACCAGATCAATGTGGAGCTATATACAGGGAGTACCAGTACCAGATCAATGTGGAGCTATATACAGGGAGTACCAGTACCAGATCAATGTGGAGCTATGTACAGACAGTACCAGTACCAGATCAATGTGGAGCTATATACAGGAAGTACCAGCACCAGATCAATGTGGAGCTATATACAGGGAGTACCAGTACCAGATCAATGTGGAGCTATATACAGGGAGTACCAGTACCAGATCAATGTGGAGCTATGTACAGACAGTACCAGTACCAGATCAATGTGGAGCTATATACAGGAAGTACCAGTACCAGATCAATGTGGAGCTATATACAGGAAGTACCAGTACCAGATCAATGTGGAGCTATATACAGGGAGTACCAGTACCAGATCAATGTGGAGCTATATACAGGGAGTACCAGTACCAGATCAATGTGGAGCTATATACAGGGAGTACCAGTACCAGATCAATGTGGAGCTATACACAGGGAGTACCAGTACCAGATCAATGTGGAGCTATACACAGGAAGTACCAGTACCATATCAATGTGGAGCTATATACAGGGAGTACCAGGACCAGATCAATGTGGAGCTATATACAGGGAGTACCAGTACCAGATCATTGTGGAGCTATATACAGGGAGTACCTGTACCAGATCATTGTGGAGCTATATACAGGGAGTACCAGTACCAGATCAATGTGGAGCTATACACAGGAAGTACCAGTACCAGATCATTGTGGAGCTATACACAGGAAGTACCAGTACCAGATCATTGTGGAGCTATATACAGGGAGTACCAGTACCAGATCAATGTGGAGCTATATACAGGGAGTACCAGTACCAGATCAATGTGGAGCTATATACAGGGAGTACCAGTACCAGATCAATGTGGAGCTATATACAGGGAGTACCAGTACCAGATCAATGTGGAGCTATACACAGGAAGTACCAGTACCAGATCATTGTGGAGCTATATACAGGGAGTACCAGTACCAGATCAATGTGGAGCTATATACAGGGAGTACCAGTACCAGATCAATGTGGAGCTATATACAGGGAGTACCAGTACCAGATCATTGTGGAGCTATATACAGGGAGTACCAGTACCAGATTATTGTGGAGCTATATACAGGGAGTACCAGTACCAGATCAATGTGGAGCTATATACAGGGAGTACCAGATCAATGTGGAGCTATATACAGGGAGTACCAGTACCAGATCAATGTGGAGCTATATACAGGGAGTACCAGTACCAGATCAATGTGGAGCTATATACAGGGAGTACCAGTACCAGATCATTGTGGAGCTATATACAGGGAGTACCAGTACCAGATCAATGTGCAGCTATATACAGGGAGTACCAGTACCAGATCAATGTGGAGCTATATACAGGGAGTACCAGTACCAGATCAATGTGGAGCTATATACAGGGAGTACCAGTACCAGATCAATGTGGAGCTATAAACAGGGAGTACCAGTACCAGATCATTGTGGAGCTATATACAGGGAGTACCAGTACCAGATCAATGTGGAGCTATATACAGGGAGTACCAGTACCAGATCAATGTGGAGCTATATACAGGGAGTACCAGTACCAGATCATTGTGGAGCTATATACAGGGAGTACCAGTACCAGATCATTGTGGAGCTATATACAGGGAGTACCAGTACCAGATCAATGTGGAGCTATATACAGGGAGTACCAGATCAATGTGGAGCTATATACAGGGAGTACCAGTACCAGATCAATGTGGAGCTATATACAGGGAGTACCAGTACCAGATCAATGTGGAGCTATATACAGGGAGTACCAGTACCAGATCAATGTGGAGCTATATACAGGGAGTACCAGTACCAGATCAATGTGGAGCTATATACAGGGAGTACCAGTACCAGATCAATGTGGAGCTATATACAGGGAGTACCAGTACCAGATCAATGTGGAGCTATATACAGGGAGTACCAGTACCAGATCAATGTGGAGTTATATACAGGGAGTACCAGTACCAGATCAATGTGGAGCTATATACAGGGAGTACCAGTACCAGATCAATGTGGAGCTATATACAGGGAGTACCAGTACCAGATCAATGTGGAGCTATATACAGGGAGTACCAGTACCAAATCAATGTGGAGCTATATACAGGGAGTACCAGTACCAGATCAGTGTGGAGCTATATACAGGGAGTACCAGTACCAGATCAATGTGGAGCTATATACAGGGAGTACCAGTACCAGATCAATGTGGAGCTATATACAGGGAGTACCAGTACCAGATCAATGTGGAGCTATATACAGGGAGTATCAGTACCAGATCAATGTGGAGCTATATACAGGAAGTACCAGTACCAGATCAATGTGGAGCTATACACAGGGAGTACCAGTACCAGATCAATGTGCAGAGGTATTTGATATGTACACGAAGGCACGGTAATGATGCTGCCATGGTGACTCCTTGACCTTTTACACAGTTTGTTACATTACAGCCTTATTCTAAAATGGATTAAATTGTTTTTTTTACCTAATCAATCTACACACAATACCCCATAATGACAAAGCAAAAAATACTGAAATATCACATTTACAAAAGTATTCAGACCCTTTACTCAGTACTTTGTTGAAGCACCTTTGGCAGCGATTACAGCCTCGAGTCTTCTTGGGTATGACGCTACAAGCTTGGCACACCTGTATTTGGGGAGTTTCTCCCATTCTTTTCTGCAGATCCTTTCAATTTCGGTCAGGTTGGATGGGGAGCGTCGCTGCGCAGCTATTTTCAGGTCTCTCCAGAAACGTTCGATCGGGTTCAAGTCCGGGCTCTGGATGGGCCACTCAAGACTGCGTTGTCTTGGCTGTGTGCTTAAGGTCGTTGTCCTGTTGGAAGGTGAACCTTCGCCCCAGTCTGAGGTCCTGAGTGCTCTGGAGCAGGTGTTCACTAAGGATCTCTCTGTACTTTGCTCCGTTCATCTTTCCCTCGATCCTGACTAGTCTCCCAGTCGCTGCCGCTGAAAAACATCACCACAGCATGATGCTGCCACCACCATGCTTCACCGTAGGGATGGTGCCAGGTTTCCTCCAGACGTGACGCTTGGCATTCAGGCCAAAGAGTTCAATCTTGGTTTCATCAGACCAGAGAATCTTGTTTCTCATGGTCTGAGAGTCCTTTAGGTACCTTTTGGTCCTCTGTAGCTCAATTGGTAGAGCATGGCGCTTGTAACGCCAGGGTAGTGGGTTCGATCCCCGGGACCACCCATACGTAAAAATGTATGCACGCATGACTGTAAGTCGCTTTGGATAAAAGCGTCTGCTAAATGGCATATTATTATTATTATTATTTTTATTAACTCCAAGCAGACTGTCATGTGCCTTTTACTGAGGAGTGGCTTCCGTCTGGCCACTCTACCATGAAGGCCTGATTGGTGGAGTTCCCCAGATCTGTGGCTTGACACAATCCTGTCTCGGAGCTCTACGGACAATTCCTTCGACCTCATGGCTTGGTTTTGCACTGTCATGCACTGTCAACTGTGGGACCTTAAATAGACAGGTGTGTGCCTTTCCAAATCATGTCCAATCAATTGAATTTACCACAGTTGGACTCCAATCAAGTTGTAGAAACATCTCAAGGATGATCAATGGAAATAGGATGCACCTGAGCTCAATTTAGCGTCTCACAGAAAAGGGTCTGAATACTTAAATAAGGTATATGTTTTTTATTTTTTCATAAATTTGCAAACATTTCTAAAAAAAATGTTTTAACTTTGTCATTATGGGGTATTGTGTGTAGATTGATGAGAAAAACATTTAATTTAATCAATTTTAGAATAAGGCTGTAACGTAGTAAAATGTGGAAAAAGTCAAGGGGTCTGAATATTTTCTGAATGCGCTGTATGTACATGAAGGCAGGGTAAAGTGACTAGGCATCAGGATAGATAATAATAAGGTATTGGAGGTAGATATGTACATGAAGGCAGGGTAAAGTGACCAGGCATCAGGATAGATAATAATAAGGTATTTGAGGTAGATATGTACATGAAGGCAGGGTAAAGTGACTAGGCATCAGGATAGATAATAATAAGGTATTTGAGGTAGATATGTACATGAAGGCAGGGTAAAGTGACTAGGCATCAGGATAGATAATAATAAGGTATATGAGGTAGATATGTACATGAAGGCAGGGTAAAGTGACTAGGCATCAGGATAGATAATAATAAGGTATTTGAGGTAGATATGTACATGAAGGCAGGGTAAAGTGACTAGGCATCAGGATAGATAATAATAAGGTATTTGAGGTAGATATGTAGATGAAGGCAGGGTAAAGTGACTAGGCATCAGGATAGATAATAATAAGGTATTTGAGGTAGATATGTAGATGAAGGCAGGGTAAAGTGACTAGGCATCAGGATAGATAATAATAAGGTATTTGGGGTAGATATGTAGATGAAGGCAGGGTAAAGTGACTAGGCATCAGGATAGATAATAATAAGGTATTTGAGGTAGATATGTACATGAAGGCAGGATAAAGTGACTAGGCATCAGGATAGATAATACTAAGGTATTTGAGGTAGATATGTACATGAAGGCAGGGTAAAGTGACTAGGCATCAGGATAGATAATAATAAGGTATTGGAGGTAGATATGTACATGAAGGCAGGGTAAAGTGACTAGGCATCAGGATAGATAATCAAATCAAATCAAATCAAATTAAATCAAATCTAATTTTATTGGTCACATGCGCCGAATACAACAGGTGCAGACATTACAGTGAAATGCTTACTTACAGCCCTTAACCAACAGTGCATTTATTTTAAACAAAAAAAGTAAGAATAAAACAACAACAAAAAAAGTGTTGAGAGAAAAAGAGCAGAAGTAAAATAAAGTGACAGTAGGGAGGCTATATATACAGTAAAATAAAGTGACAGTAGGGAGGCTATATATACAGGGGGGTACCGTTGCAGAGTCAATGTGCGGGGGCACCGGCTAGTTGAGGTAGTTGAGGTAATATGTACATGTGGGTAGAGTTAAAGTGACTATGCATAAATACTTAACAGAGTAGCAGCAGCGTAAAAAGGATGGGGTGGGGGGGCAGTGCAAATAGTCCGGGTAGCCATGATTAGCTGTTCAGGAGTCTTATGGCTTGGGGGTAGAAGCTGTTGAGAAGTCTTTTGGACCTAGACTTGGCACTCCGGTACCGCTTGCCGTGCGGTAGCAGAGAGAACAGTCTATGACTAGGGTGGCTGGAGTCTTTGACAATTTTGAGGGCCTTCCTCTGACACCGCCTGGTATAGAGGTCCTGAATGGCAGGGAGCTTTGCCCCAGTGATGTACTGGGCCGTACGCACTACCCTCTGTAGTGCCTTGCGGTCAGAGGCCAAGCAGTTGCCATACCAGGCAGTGATGCAACCAGTCAGGATGCTCTCGATGGTGCAGCTGTAGAATTTTTTGAGGATCTGAGGACCCATGCCAAATCTTTTTAGTCTCCTGAGGGGGAATAGGCTTTGTCGTGCCCTCTTCACGACTGTCTTGGTGTGTTTGGACCATGATAGTTCGTTGGTGATGTGGACACCAAGGAACTTGAAGCTCTCAACCTGTTCCACTACAGCCCCGTCGATGAGAATGGGGGCGTGCTCAGTCCTCTTTTTTTTCCTGTAGTCCACAATCATCTCCTTTGTCTTGGTCACGTTGAGGGAGAGGTTGTTGTCCTGGCACCACACGGCCAGATCTCTGACCTCCTCCCTATAGGCTGTCTCATCGTTGTCGGTGATCAGGCCTACCACTGTTGTGTCGTCGGCAAACTTAATGATGGTGTTGGAGTCGTGCCTGGCCATGCAGTCATGGGTGAACAGAGAGTACAGGAGGGGACTGAGCACGCACCCCTGAGGGGCCCCCGTGTTGAGGATCAGTGTGGCAGATGTGTTGTTACCTACCCTTACCACCTGGGGGCGGCCCGTCAGGAAGTCCAGGATCCAGTTGCAGAGGGAGGTGTTTAGTCCCAGGATCCTTAGCTTAGTGATGAGCTTAGAGGGCACTATGGTGTTGAATGCTGAGCTGTAGTCAATGAATAGCATTCTCACGTAGGTGTTCCTCTTGTCCAGGTGGGAAAGGGCAGTGTGGAGTGCGATAGAGATTGCATCATCTGTGGATCTGTTGGGGCGGTATGCAAATTGGAGTGGGTCTAGGGTTTCTGGGATTATGCTGTTGATGTGAGCCATGACCAGTCTTTCAAAGCACTTCATGGCTACAGACGTCAGTGCTACGGGTCGGTAGTCATTTAGGCAGGTTATCTTAGAGTTCTTGGGCACGGGGACTATGGTGGTCTGCTTGAAACATGTTGGTATTACAGACTCAGTCAGGGACATGTTGAAAATGTCAGTGAAGACACTTGCCAGTTGGTCAGCACATGCTCGGAGTACACGTCCTGGTAATCCGTCTGGCCCTGCGGCCTTGTGAATGTTGACCTGCTTAAAAGTCTTACTCACATCGGCTACGGAGAGCGTGATCACATAGTCATCCGGAACAGCTGGTGCTCTCATGCATGCTTCAGTGTTGCTTGCCTCGAAGCGAGCATAGAAGTGGTTTAGCTCGTCTGGTAGGCTTGTGTCACTGGGCAGCTCGCGGCTGTGCTTCCCTTTGTAGTCTGTAATAGTTTTCAAGCCCTGCCACATCCGACGAGCGTCAGAGCCAGTGTAGTATGATTCAATCTTAGACCTGTATTGACTCTTTGCCTGTTTGATGGTTCGTCTGAGGTCATAGCGGGATTTCTTATAAGCGTCCGGGTTAGAGTCCCGTTCCTTGAAAGCGGCAGCTCTACCCTTTAGCTCAGTGCGGATGTTTCCTGTAATCCATGGCTTCTGGTTGGGGTATGTACGTACGGTCACTGTGGGGACGACATCATCGATGCACTTATTGATGAAGCCAGTGACTGATGTGGTGTACTCCTCAATGCTGTCTGAAGAATCCCGGAACATGTTCCAGTCTGTGCTAGCAAAACAGTCCTGTAGCTTAGCATCTGCGTCATCTGACCACTTTTTTATTAACCGAATCACTGGTGCTTCCTGTATTTGAGGTAGATATGTACATGAAGGCAGGGTAAAGTGACTAGGCATCAGGATAGATAATAATAAGGTATTTGAGGTAGATATGTACATGAAGGCAGGGTAAAGTGACTAGGCATCAGGATAGATAATAATTACATTTTTACATTTTTACATTTTAGTCATTTAGCAGACGCTCTTATCCAGAGCGACTTACAGTTAGTGAGTGCATACATGTTTTTCATACTGGGCCCAATAAGGCCCAATAAGAGTGAAGAACAGAGTAGCAGCATCAAATGACGATTGTAAAAGTGTTTGTGTGAGTGTGCGTGTGTGTTTGTGTTGTGTCGGAATGCGCGCGTGTGTGCGTATGTAGTGTTTGAATGTGTGAGGGATTTGGTTTTGATTGACAGTGTAGTGTGAGTGAAGGTGTGTGTATATAACGTGTAGTGTAGTCCGTAGGCTCAGTGCAAGATAGAGTCAGTGCAGATAGTTCGGGTACTATTCATTAACTATTTAGCAGTCTTATGGCTTGAGGGTAGAAGCTGTCTCAGAGCCTGTTGGTCTGAGATCCGATGTCCCGGTACTGTTTCCCGGACGGTATCAGTGTGAACAGTCTATGGTTTGGGTGGCTGGACTCTGTGGCAATTTTCTGCCCTTCATCTGACACCGCCTGGTATAGAGGTCCTGGAGTGCATGGAGCTCGGCCCCAGTGATGTACAGTGCTGTCCGCACCACCCTTTGTAGCGCTTTGCGGACAAAGGTGGTGCAATTACCATACTAAGCGGTGATGCAGCCAGTCAACATGCTCTCGTTGGTGCAGCTGTATAACTTTTTGAGGATCTGAAGGCCCATGCCAAAACGTTTCAGCCTCCTCAGGAGGAAGAGGCGCTGCTGTGCCCTCTTCACGACTGTGTGGGTGGGTATACACTCATGTATTCTAGGGGATACACTAGAATCTGTCGATGTGCCCTTGAGCAAGGCACTTAACCCTAATTGCTCCTGTAAGTCGCTCTGGATAAGAGTGTCTCTCTCTCTCTCTCTCTCTCTCTCTCTCTGTCTCTCTTCTCTCTCTCTCTCTCTCTCTCTCTCTCTCTCTCTCTCTCTCTCTCTCTCTCCCCATGTCTCTCTCTCTCTCTCTCCCCATGTCTCTCTCTCTCTCCCTCTCTCTCTCTCTCCATGTCTCTCTCTCTCTCTCTCTCTCCATGTCTCTCTCTCTCTCTCTCTCTCTCTCTCTCTCTCTCTCTCTCCCCATGTCTCTCTCTCTCTCTCTCTCTCTCTCTCCCTCTCCCCATGTCTCTCTCTCTCTCTCTCTCTCTCTCCATGTCTCTCTCTCTCTCTCTCTCTCTCTCTCTCTCTGCATGCTGGGAGTGTTTGGTGCGTGCTGGGAATTGTTTGAGTGAGTGCTAAGTGCGAGTGTTGTGTAGAGTTAGATATCCTGGGTTTTCCTTTTCTTGGTGATATCCTTTTTTCTTCTATGCATGATTAAGATTATTATTTCTATTTTGTTGTTGTGGTAGAATTAAGTATATTGTTTTTCGTGTCGAAATTACCCTGATTTTGGTGGGGATGGCGGCCCGAATCGGGACGCCGTCCCTGTCACTTCGACACGGCTTTAGGTGTGTTACTGAAGCTACTGTCACGGTGGAAGAGGTTCTGGTCGCCGTAGGAGAGAAGGTAGGATATGAGAATGTTGCTTATGCGTCACGGATGAATAAAGCGGTGGTGGTATTTCTTAAAGAAGAGCGCCTTGTTGATCGTATGGTTGAGCATGGCATACTTCTTAAATGAATGTTTATTCAAGTTACGCCGCTTTTTTCTCCGTCAACAAGGGTAACGATTTCAAATGTACCGCCGTTCATTCCAAATGAGCTATTGGAGCGCGAGTTATTGCGCTTTGGGAAGTTTGCAAGTTCAATTAAGGTTGTCCCATTGGGTTGCAAACACCCGGCGTTGAAACAGGTAATGTCGTTTCGGCGACAGGTGTTTATGTTTTTGGACTCACCGGAGCAGACTTTGGAGTTATCGTTTAAAGTCAAGTATGACAATAGACTGTATATGGCTTATGCTAGTACGGGTAGTCAACGGTGTTTTGAGTGTGGGGATGTTGGTCATAAGCGACATGCTTGCCCGAAAAGGGAGAAGGCAGAGGGAGGGGCGCAGGTGGTCCTCGTAACGCCTGGGCCCACTGATGTAGGAAGAGGTGGGCTGACAGTGGTAGAACAGCCACACGCATCTGTTGCTGAGGAACAAGTTGTCCGTGTTGAGGGCACAGAGGTGCAACTTGTACCAGAGGGAAATGTTATGCAGCAGAAAAAAATGGTTGTAGAAGGTAAGGATGGATCTGAAGGGCCATTTCCTCAGACTGGTGAGGAGGTGCCCAGTACGAGTGCTGTGGTACAGGAGGGGGTACATGTGGAGCTAATCTCCCAGGTAGTGGAGGAGATGCCCACTAAAAGTAATGGGTTACAGGAGAGGGTTCATGTGGAGCTCATCTCCCAGGTAGTGGAGGAGATGCCCACTATGAGTGCTGGGGTACAGGGGGGGCTAGTCTCCCAGGTAGTGGAGGAGATGCCCACTATGAGTGCTGGGTTACAGGGGGGGCTATTCTCCCAGGTAGTGGAGGAGATGCCCACTACGAGTAATGGGGTTCAGGTGGGGCTAGTCTCCCAGGTAGTGGAGGAGATGCCCACTACGAGTAATGGGGTTCAGGTGGGGCTAGTCTCCCAGGTAGTGGAGGAGATGCCCACTACGAGTAATGGGGTTCAGGTGGGGCTAGTCTCCCAGGTAGTGGAGGAGATGCCTGGTACGAGTGATGGGGTGCAAGTGGGGAGTGTTGAAAGGGATGTGGTAGAGGGGAGTCAGTGGTCTGTGGCCTCAGTTGAGGAGGATCAGGAGAAGGATATGGATATGGATATCTCTCTTGATACGGTATCAGCTGGTGAGGACTCAATTTACGATCTAGAGGAGGTAAAAGGGTTTCTGGATCAGACTTTTGGGAAATCTGTCAAATTGGCAGATTATTTTGATGTTGATAAGTTTGTGAGGTCAGCTGTGATGTTACAGAAGACGGTGGGGTTAGACCAGTTGAGTGAGAAGAAGCGGTTTCGCTTGAGGAAATTTGTTACTGCTGTTGCAGCAGCAAAGGGTGGTGGGAAACGTGGTCAGGTTAAGAGAAAATTTAAATAATGATGATGATTATGCCTCATAGGGTGTTCTATTCTCTTTGTCTGGTTTCTCTGTGGTATCTTCTGCTTTTCCTTTGTCTTTTCTATATGGAGGTACTAAGGGTAGGTTCTCTCAACATTAATGGAGGAAGGGACAGGAATAAGAGGGCTTGGGTATTAGAAGTAATAAAACAGAAAAGGCTTAATGTTATTTTCCTACAGGAGACACATAGTGATGAGGAAAATGCGGCTGACTGGGGTATGTGGTGGGAGGGGCAGCATATACTCAGTCATGGTACTAATTTCAGTGCTGGGGTGGCAATCTTGTTTTCTTCAGGCTTAGGGGTGACTGTGGTATCTACAACAGAGATTGTCAAGGGTCGGGTTTTATTGGTCAAGGTGAATGTTATGGGGTTTTTGTTTGTTTTTTTGAATGTTTATGCTCCTAATGAGGGTACAGAGCGTATTGTTGTTTTTGATAAAATAAAGGAAACCTTAAGACAGTGTGACCAAGAGGGGTGTATGGTTTTAGGGGGGGACTGGAACTGTACAGTGGATTTTACTGTTGATCGCACCGCTGAAGAACCTCACCTGCGGTCAGCAATTTGTCTGTCTGGTCTATTAACTGAGTTTGAGCTTTCTGATGTGTGGAGAGTAAGGAATGCAAAAGTTAGGCAGTACACATGGCTAAAAGTTAATGAAGGTCATGTCAGTGCAGCAAGGTTAGACAGGTTGTATGTATCTGAGCAATACTGTAGTAGGGTTGGAAGGTGTGACATTACTCCTGTGGGTTTCTCTGATCACCATATTGTCACTGTTGATATTCACTTGTCCTGTCCACGAAGGTCATCATCTTATTGGTATTTTAATGTTAAATTGTTACATGATGTCATGTTTTGTGAAAGGTTTTTGTTGTTTTGGGAAAAATGGAGGGTTACAAAAGGGAATTTTGAGTCCTTGAGACAATGGTGGGAGGTTGGGAAGGCCCAAATACGATTATTTTGTCAACAGTATACTGCTCTGTCTCGAATTGAAGTTAAAGAGACTATCAGGGCCCTTGAGCAGAACATTAAATCTATTGAATTGAAGTTGCTCACTCAGAATGACCCCGGACTAGTCATGAACTTACAGGACAAGAAACATGAATTGAGGTCGTTTCTGCATGAAAGAGTGAAGGGTGCCTTGATTAGGTCTCGTTTCGCTTCCCTCAAGGATATGGATGCTCCTAGTGCTTTTTTTTTTAACCTAGGACAGTCGACATTGCAACGTAAACAGATGGTCTGCCTTCGTCTCCCTGATGGGAAGGTGACCACGGACGACAGTGAAATGCGTCAACATGCCGTGGATTTCTATTCTGCCCTCTATAAGGCGGAGGATTGTGACTCTCTGTGTACTGAACAGTTGTTACACGGTCTTCCTCAATTGGGACCTGAGCAAAGAGTCGCATTGGACTCTGACATTACACTGCAAGAGCTGTCCACAGCAGTTATGCAGCTCTCAACAGGCCGAGCCCCTGGCATTGATGGTTTACCATCTGAGTTTTACAAGCACTTTTGGGGGTCTATTGGGGAGGATTTTTATGAAGTGGTGTGTGAATCTTTTCATGAGGGCTCTCTTCCTGTATCTTGTCAACGTGCGGTACTTTCACTGTTGCCAAAAAAGGGGGATTTGGCTCTCATAAAAAATTGGAGACCTGTTGCTTTGCTGTGTGCAGAATATAAAATTGTTTCTAAATGTCTCTCAAACAGGTTGAAAGAGTATCTGGGATTGTTGGTCCACAAGGACCAGTCCTACTGTGTACCTGATCGCTCTATTGTTGACAACTTGTTTCTAATAAGAGATGTTTTGGACATTTGTAAACTGTCTGATGTAAATGTGGGTTTACTTTCTTTGGATCAGGAGAAGGCTTTTGATCGTGTGGACCACCAGTACTTGTTTAAAACAATGAAAGCCTTTGGGGTTGGGGATGTTTTTTTGTCTTGGATGAAGTTACTGTATGCTGGGGCCTCGTGTATGGTGAAGGTGGGGGGTGGTTTGAGTTGTCCCATCCCTGTCCAAAGGGGCATCAGGCAGGGATGCCCAATTTCAGGGCAGTTATACAGTCTGGCGATTGAACCAATGCTTTGCTTTTTAAGAGCGAAGCTTACTGGTTTCTCTGTGCCAGGTGTAATGAAGGGTCCCACGATAGCACTGTCTGCGTATGCAGATGACGTGACAGTTTTTATTACAGGGGATGAGGATGTTAAGGTTCTCTCAGACGCCTTAAAGGTGTATGAGGGGGCCTCCTCAGCTAGAGTCAATTGGGGAAAGAGTGAAGCGCTGTGGGCAGGCCAGCTTCAGATGGGGTCCGCTCCACGGTTACCAGGGGGGCTTCAGTGGGGCAGAGATGGGATGAAGACTTTGGGGGTTTTTCTAGGCTCCGATGTCTTTCAGAAAAAGAACTGGGAGGGTGTAGTGGAGAAAGTGTGTGCCAGACTGTCAAGATGGAAATGGGTGCTGCCCCAGCTGTCTTATAGGGGAAGGGTACTGGTAGCTAATAACCTAGCTGCCTCTACCCTGTGGCACAGACTAATGATTTTACAGCCACCAAAGGGTCTGATACAAGAGCTTCAGAGGACCCTTGTCAACTTCTTCTGGTCTGGACAACATTGGATTAAAGCTTCAGCCCTGTACCTGCCACTGCACGAGGGTGGGCAAGGCCTGGTGGACATTTCTTCCAGGATCATGGCTTTCCGGCTTCAAGCAGCCCAGAGACTGTTGTACAGTGACGGTTCTAGCTGGGTTGACACAGCCTACGCATTGATGAGGAGAGCGGGCTGTTTGGGCTTAGACAAGCATCTTTTCCTCTTAAAGCTGGAGGGGGGTGAGTTGCCTGGCCTGACTCCATTTTATGAGTCTGTTATGCAGGCTTGGAGAGTTCTGGTCAAGTCCCGTAAGGCCTGCACGCCACCAGGGATGTGGCTTTTTGAAGAGCCTCTTTTTCACAACACTGCCATCCAGTCCCGTGTTCTGGGTTCAGCTAGCCTACGTTCATGCCTGTTAGGCGTGGGGTGTACTAAGCTGGGTCATCTGATGTGGAACAGGAATAGGTCGTTGGAGGAGCTGGGAGAAAGAGCGGGGATCCGATCGTCTCGCCTACTGAGGAAGGTCGTCGCTGAGGTCTGTGATTCCTTGCCAGTACTTCATCTGCAGTATGTGACTGACACTTCCAACTCTGATCGGTGGAAGGAGGGTCTGGATTATGTGTTCCCTGCACTGATTGTTAGTGCTGCGGCGGGGGCATTCGAGGAGGACGTGGGGATGCTGCTTTCCTTCGATACCCCGGAGCTGGGGGAGTTCAAGGAGGTGGGAAAGAAGGCCATGTACAGAACATGTGTAAAGGTGTCCCATGCCTCTTCCCTGGAAGGGGTAAAATCGACGAGGTGGGCGGGTGTGCTGGTCCAGGTGCCTCCCCAAAGGCCGCTGGCGAACACTATACAAACTGCCTATTGATAAGAGGACAGCTGACCTCCAATGGAGGATAATACATGGAGCCATAGCCACCAACATGTATCTGGTACACCTGGATCCTACTGTTGGGGAGGAGTGTCCATTCTGTGCTGAACCTGAAACTCAGCACATCTGTTTTTACAGTGTCCCAGGTTGGTCGGGATGATTGACCTGATCACTAACTGGTTCTCAGCGCTGGGAGAGGTTTTCTCTTCCCAACTGTACATATTGGGGCCAAAGTACAGGTTTAGTCAGAAAGCTGTAGTTTTGTTGCTTAATTTTGTGTTAGGGGCAGCAAAATTAGCCATATGGAAGACCCGAAAGAACAGTATTCGGGGACAGGGGTCTGTGGATGTGGTGGGAATGCTGGAGGGAATGTTGGCAGCAAGACTAAGAATTGAGTTTGCCTATTACAAACTGGTCAACAATATTGATCTGTTCATGAGTATATGGGGCATTCAGACGCTGTTGTGTTCAGTTACTGTGGAGGAGGAATTGGAGTTGTGTTTTAATTGATGTGTAAATACGGTTTTGTATGAGTATTTGTGTGGTGGGCTCCCAGACCCAATAAAGATTATTTAAAACTCAAAACTCTCTCTCTCTCTCTCCATGTCTCTCTCTCTCTCTCTCTCTC
>NW_028156143.1:0-34534 GCF_964263955.1 Coregonus lavaretus | reverse complement strand
AACTGGTCGCATTGTGGATTTTGGTTAAAACATGATTTTGGACAATGTTCATGGAACTCAGTTTAAAACGTACTTGCAGACTTGAAAACCCTTGCCTATTGTAGAAAGCGCCTCCTACTTCCACTGCTGAACGAAAACCCATGATTTTGGACCCTGTTTTCATGCGAAAAGGCTAAAAGAAATGTTTCACGTTTGTTACACTCAAACAGTGTCTCTTCTCATATGCTGAACTGGTCGCATTGTGGATTTTGGTTAAAACATGATTTTGGACAATGTTCATGGAACTCAGTTTAAAACGTACTTGCAGACTTGAAAACCCTTGCCTATTGTAGAGCGCGCCTCCTACTTCCACTGCTGAACGAAAACCCATGATTTTGGACCCTGTTTTCATGCGAAAAGGCTAAAAGAAATGTTTCACGTTTGTTACACTCAAACAGTGTCTCCTCTCATATGCTGAACTGGTCGCATTGTGGATTTTGGTTAAAACATGATTTTGGACAATGTTCATGGAACTCAGTTTAAAACGTACTTGCAGACTTGAAAACCCTTGCCTATTGTAGAGCGCGCCTCCTACTTCCACTGCTGAACGAAAACCCATGATTTTGGACCCTGTTTTCATGCGAAAAGGCTAAAAGAAATGTTTCACGTTTGTTACACTCAAACAGTGTCTCCTCTCATATGCTGAACTGGTCGCATTGTGGATTTTGGTTAAAACATGATTTTGGACAATGTTCATGGAACTCAGTTTAAAACGTACTTGCAGACTTGAAAACCCTTGCCTATTGTAGAAAGCGCCTCCTACTTCCACTGCTGAACGAAAACCCATGATTTTGGACCCTGTTTTCATGCGAAAAGGCTAAAAGAAATGTTTCACGTTTGTTACACTCAAACAGTGTCTCTTCTCATATGCTGAACTGGTCGCATTGTGGATTTTGGTTAAAACATGATTTTGGACAATGTTCATGGAACTCAGCTTAAAATGTACTTGCAGACTTGAAAACCCTTGCCTATTGTAGAGCGCGCCTCCTACTTCCACTGCTGAACGAAAACCCATGATTTTGGACCCTGTTTTCATGCGAAAAGGCTAAAAGAAATGTTTCACGTTTGTTACACTCAAACAGTGTCTCTTCTCATATGCTGAACTGGTCGCATTGTGGATTTTGGTTAAAACATGATTTTGGACAATGTTCATGGAACTCAGCTTAAAATGTACTTGCAGACTTGAAAACCCTTGCCTATTGTAGAGCGCGCCTCCTACTTCCACTGCTGAACGAAAACCCATGATTTTGGACCCTGTTTTCATGCGAAAAGGCTAAAAGAAATGTTTCACGTTTGTTACACTCAAACAGTGTCTCTTCTCATATGCTGAACTGGTCGCATTGTGGATTTTGGTTAAAACATGATTTTGGACAATGTTCATGGAACTCAGTTTAAAACGTACTTGCAGACTTGAAAACCCTTGCCTATTGTAGAAAGCGCCTCCTACTTCCACTGCTGAACGAAAACCCATGATTTTGGACCCTGTTTTCATGCGAAAAGGCTAAAAGAAATGTTTCACGTTTGTTACACTCAAACAGTGTCTCTTCTCATATGCTGAACTGGTCGCATTGTGGATTTTGGTTAAAACATGATTTTGGACAATGTTCATGGAACTCAGCTTAAAATGTACTTGCAGACTTGAAAACCCTTGCCTATTGTAGAGCGCGCCTCCTACTTCCACTGCTGAACGAAAACCCATGATTTTGGACCCTGTTTTCATGCGAAAAGGCTAAAAGAAATGTTTCACGTTTGTTACACTCAAACAGTGTCTCTTCTCATATGCTGAACTGGTCGCATTGTGGATTTTGGTTAAAACATGATTTTGGACAATGTTCATGGAACTCAGCTTAAAATGTACTTGCAGACTTGAAAACCCTTGCCTATTGTAGAGCGCGCCTCCTACTTCCACTGCTGAACGAAAACCCATGATTTTGGACCCTGTTTTCATGCGAAAAGGCTAAAAGAAATGTTTCACGTTTGTTACACTCAAACAGTGTCTCTTCTCATATGCTGAACTGGTCGCATTGTGGATTTTGGTTAAAACATGATTTTGGACAATGTTCATGGAACTCAGCTTAAAATGTACTTGCAGACTTGAAAACCCTTGCCTATTGTAGAAAGCGCCTCCTACTTCCACTGCTGAACGAAAACCCATGATTTTGGACCCTGTTTTCATGCGAAAAGGCTAAAAGAAATGTTTCACGTTTGTTACACTCAAACAGTGTCTCTTCTCATATGCTGAACTGGTCGCATTGTGGATTTTGGTTAAAACATGATTTTGGACAATGTTCATGGAACTCAGCTTAAAATGTACTTGCAGACTTGAAAACCCTTGCCTATTGTAGAGCGCGCCTCCTACTTCCACTGCTGAACGAAAACCCATGATTTTGGACCCTGTTTTCATGCGAAAAGGCTAAAAGAAATGTTTCACGTTTGTTACACTCAAACAGTGTCTCTTCTCATATGCTGAACTGGTCGCATTGTGGATTTTGGTTAAAACATGATTTTGGACAATGTTCATGGAACTCAGTTTAAAACGTACTTGCAGACTTGAAAACCCTTGCCTATTGTAGAAAGCGCCTCCTACTTCCACTGCTGAACGAAAACCCATGATTTTGGACCCTGTTTTCATGCGAAAAGGCTAAAAGAAATGTTTCACGTTTGTTACACTCAAACAGTGTCTCTTCTCATATGCTGAACTGGTCGCATTGTGGATTTTGGTTAAAACATGATTTTGGACAATGTTCATGGAACTCAGCTTAAAATGTACTTGCAGACTTGAAAACCCTTGCCTATTGTAGAGCGCGCCTCCTACTTCCACTGCTGAACGAAAACCCATGATTTTGGACCCTGTTTTCATGCGAAAAGGCTAAAAGAAATGTTTCACGTTTGTTACACTCAAACAGTGTCTCTTCTCATATGCTGAACTGGTCGCATTGTGGATTTTGGTTAAAACATGATTTTGGACAATGTTCATGGAACTCAGCTTAAAATGTACTTGCAGACTTGAAAACCCTTGCCTATTGTAGAGCGCGCCTCCTACTTCCACTGCTGAACGAAAACCCATGATTTTGGACCCTGTTTTCATGCGAAAAGGCTAAAAGAAATGTTTCACGTTTGTTACACTCAAACAGTGTCTCTTCTCATATGCTGAACTGGTCGCATTGTGGATTTTGGTTAAAACATGATTTTGGACAATGTTCATGGAACTCAGCTTAAAATGTACTTGCAGACTTGAAAACCCTTGCCTATTGTAGAGCGCGCCTCCTACTTCCACTGCTGAACGAAAACCCATGATTTTGGACCCTGTTTTCATGCGAAAAGGCTAAAAGAAATGTTTCACGTTTGTTACACTCAAACAGTGTCTCTTCTCATATGCTGAACTGGTCGCATTGTGGATTTTGGTTAAAACATGATTTTGGACAATGTTCATGGAACTCAGCTTAAAATGTACTTGCAGACTTGAAAACCCTTGCCTATTGTAGAGCGCGCCTCCTACTTCCACTGCTGAACGAAAACCCATGATTTTGGACCCTGTTTTCATGCGAAAAGGCTAAAAGAAATGTTTCACGTTTGTTACACTCAAACAGTGTCTCTTCTCATATGCTGAACTGGTCGCATTGTGGATTTTGGTTAAAACATGATTTTGGACAATGTTCATGGAACTCAGCTTAAAACGTACTTGCAGACTTGAAAACCCTTGCCTATTGTAGAAAGCGCCTCCTACTTCCACTGCTGAACGAAAACCCATGATTTTGGACCCTGTTTTCATGCGAAAAGGCTAAAAGAAATGTTTCACGTTTGTTACACTCAAACAGTGTCTCTTCTCATATGCTGAACTGGTCGCATTGTGGATTTTGGTTAAAACATGATTTTGGACAATGTTCATGGAACTCAGCTTAAAATGTACTTGCAGACTTGAAAACCCTTGCCTATTGTAGAGCGCGCCTCCTACTTCCACTGCTGAACGAAAACCCATGATTTTGGACCCTGTTTTCATGCGAAAAGGCTAAAAGAAATGTTTCACGTTTGTTACACTCAAACAGTGTCTCCTCTCATATGCTGAACTGGTCGCATTGTGGATTTTGGTTAAAACATGATTTTGGACAATGTTCATGGAACTCAGTTTAAAACGTACTTGCAGACTTGAAAACCCTTGCCTATTGTAGAGCGCGCCTCCTACTTCCACTGCTGAACGAAAACGCATGATTTTGGACCCTATTTTCATGCGAAAAGGCTAAAAGAAATGTTTCACGTTTGTTACACTCAAACAGTGTCTCTTCTCATATGCTGAACTGGTCGCATTGTGGATTTTGGTTAAAACATGATTTTGGACAATGTTCATGGAACTCAGTTTAAAACGTACTTGCAGACTTGAAAACCCTTGCCTATTGTAGAGCGCGCCTCCTACTTCCACTGCTGAACGAAAACCCATGATTTTGGACCCTGTTTTCATGCGAAAAGGCTAAAAGAAATGTTTCACGTTTGTTACACTCAAACAGTGTCTCTTCTCATATGCTGAACTGGTCGCATTGTGGATTTTGGTTAAAACATGATTTTGGACAATGTTCATGGAACTCAGTTTAAAACGTACTTGCAGACTTGAAAACCCTTGCCTATTGTAGAAAGCGCCTCCTACTTCCACTGCTGAACGAAAACCCATGATTTTGGACCCTGTTTTCATGCGAAAAGGCTAAAAGAAATGTTTCACGTTTGTTACACTCAAACAGTGTCTCTTCTCATATGCTGAACTGGTCGCATTGTGGATTTTGGTTAAAACATGATTTTGGACAATGTTCATGGAACTCAGCTTAAAATGTACTTGCAGACTTGAAAACCCTTGCCTATTGTAGAGCGCGCCTCCTACTTCCACTGCTGAACGAAAACCCATGATTTTGGACCCTGTTTTCATGCGAAAAGGCTAAAAGAAATGTTTCACGTTTGTTACACTCAAACAGTGTCTCTTCTCATATGCTGAACTGGTCGCATTGTGGATTTTGGTTAAAACATGATTTTGGACAATGTTCATGGAACTCAGCTTAAAATGTACTTGCAGACTTGAAAACCCTTGCCTATTGTAGAGCGCGCCTCCTACTTCCACTGCTGAACGAAAACCCATGATTTTGGACCCTGTTTTCATGCGAAAAGGCTAAAAGAAATGTTTCACGTTTGTTACACTCAAACAGTGTCTCTTCTCATATGCTGAACTGGTCGCATTGTGGATTTTGGTTAAAACATGATTTTGGACAATGTTCATGGAACTCAGCTTAAAATGTACTTGCAGACTTGAAAACCCTTGCCTATTGTAGAAAGCGCCTCCTACTTCCACTGCTGAACGAAAACCCATGATTTTGGACCCTGTTTTCATGCGAAAAGGCTAAAAGAAATGTTTCACGTTTGTTACACTCAAACAGTGTCTCTTCTCATATGCTGAACTGGTCGCATTGTGGATTTTGGTTAAAACATGATTTTGGACAATGTTCATGGAACTCAGCTTAAAATGTACTTGCAGACTTGAAAACCCTTGCCTATTGTAGAGCGCGCCTCCTACTTCCACTGCTGAACGAAAACCCATGATTTTGGACCCTGTTTTCATGCGAAAAGGCTAAAAGAAATGTTTCACGTTTGTTACACTCAAACAGTGTCTCTTCTCATATGCTGAACTGGTCGCATTGTGGATTTTGGTTAAAACATGATTTTGGACAATGTTCATGGAACTCAGTTTAAAACGTACTTGCAGACTTGAAAACCCTTGCCTATTGTAGAAAGCGCCTCCTACTTCCACTGCTGAACGAAAACCCATGATTTTGGACCCTGTTTTCATGCGAAAAGGCTAAAAGAAATGTTTCACGTTTGTTACACTCAAACAGTGTCTCTTCTCATATGCTGAACTGGTCGCATTGTGGATTTTGGTTAAAACATGATTTTGGACAATGTTCATGGAACTCAGCTTAAAATGTACTTGCAGACTTGAAAACCCTTGCCTATTGTAGAGCGCGCCTCCTACTTCCACTGCTGAACGAAAACCCATGATTTTGGACCCTGTTTTCATGCGAAAAGGCTAAAAGAAATGTTTCACGTTTGTTACACTCAAACAGTGTCTCTTCTCATATGCTGAACTGGTCGCATTGTGGATTTTGGTTAAAACATGATTTTGGACAATGTTCATGGAACTCAGCTTAAAATGTACTTGCAGACTTGAAAACCCTTGCCTATTGTAGAGCGCGCCTCCTACTTCCACTGCTGAACGAAAACCCATGATTTTGGACCCTGTTTTCATGCGAAAAGGCTAAAAGAAATGTTTCACGTTTGTTACACTCAAACAGTGTCTCTTCTCATATGCTGAACTGGTCGCATTGTGGATTTTGGTTAAAACATGATTTTGGACAATGTTCATGGAACTCAGCTTAAAATGTACTTGCAGACTTGAAAACCCTTGCCTATTGTAGAGCGCGCCTCCTACTTCCACTGCTGAACGAAAACCCATGATTTTGGACCCTGTTTTCATGCGAAAAGGCTAAAAGAAATGTTTCACGTTTGTTACACTCAAACAGTGTCTCTTCTCATATGCTGAACTGGTCGCATTGTGGATTTTGGTTAAAACATGATTTTGGACAATGTTCATGGAACTCAGCTTAAAATGTACTTGCAGACTTGAAAACCCTTGCCTATTGTAGAGCGCGCCTCCTACTTCCACTGCTGAACGAAAACCCATGATTTTGGACCTTGTTTTCATGCGAAAAGGCTAAAAGAAATGTTTCACGTTTGTTACACTCAAACAGTGTCTCTTCTCATATGCTGAACTGGTCGCATTGTGGATTTTGGTTAAAACATGATTTTGGACAATGTTCATGGAACTCAGCTTAAAACGTACTTGCAGACTTGAAAACCCTTGCCTATTGTAGAAAGCGCCTCCTACTTCCACTGCTGAACGAAAACCCATGATTTTGGACCCTGTTTTCATGCGAAAAGGCTAAAAGAAATGTTTCACGTTTGTTACACTCAAACAGTGTCTCTTCTCATATGCTGAACTGGTCGCATTGTGGATTTTGGTTAAAACATGATTTTGGACAATGTTCATGGAACTCAGCTTAAAATGTACTTGCAGACTTGAAAACCCTTGCCTATTGTAGAGCGCGCCTCCTACTTCCACTGCTGAACGAAAACCCATGATTTTGGACCCTGTTTTCATGCGAAAAGGCTAAAAGAAATGTTTCACGTTTGTTACACTCAAACAGTGTCTCCTCTCATATGCTGAACTGGTCGCATTGTGGATTTTGGTTAAAACATGATTTTGGACAATGTTCATGGAACTCAGTTTAAAACGTACTTGCAGACTTGAAAACCCTTGCCTATTGTAGAGCGCGCCTCCTACTTCCACTGCTGAACGAAAACGCATGATTTTGGACCCTATTTTCATGCGAAAAGGCTAAAAGAAATGTTTCACGTTTGTTACACTCAAACAGTGTCTCTTCTCATATGCTGAACTGGTCGCATTGTGGATTTTGGTTAAAACATGATTTTGGACAATGTTCATGGAACTCAGCTTAAAATGTACTTGCAGACTTGAAAACCATTGCCTATTGTAGAGCGCGCCTCCTACTTCCACTGCTGAACGAAAACCCATGATTTTGGACCCTGTTTTCATGCGAAAAGGCTAAAAGAAATGTTTCACGTTTGTTACACTCAAACAGTGTCTCTTCTCATATGCTGAACTGGTCGCATTGTGGATTTTGGTTAAAACATGATTTTGGACAATGTTCATGGAACTCAGCTTAAAATGTACTTGCAGACTTGAAAACCCTTGCCTATTGTAGAGCGCGCCTCCTACTTCCACTGCTGAACGAAAACCCGTGATTTTGGACCCTGTTTTCATGCGAAAAGGCTAAAAGAAATGTTTCACGTTTGTTACACTCAAACAGTGTCTCTTCTCATATGCTGAACTGGTCGCATTGTGGATTTTGGTTAAAACATGATTTTGGACAATGTTCATGGAACTCAGCTTAAAACGTACTTGCAGACTTGAAAACCCTTGCCTATTGTAGAAAGCGCCTCCTACTTCCACTGCTGAACGAAAACCCATGATTTTGGACCCTGTTTTCATGCGAAAAGGCTAAAAGAAATGTTTCACGTTTGTTACACTCAAACAGTGTCTCTTCTCATATGCTGAACTGGTCGCATTGTGGATTTTGGTTAAAACATGATTTTGGACAATGTTCATGGAACTCAGCTTAAAATGTACTTGCAGACTTGAAAACCCTTGCCTATTGTAGAGCGCGCCTCCTACTTCCACTGCTGAACGAAAACCCATGATTTTGGACCCTGTTTTCATGCGAAAAGGCTAAAAGAAATGTTTCACGTTTGTTACACTCAAACAGTGTCTCCTCTCATATGCTGAACTGGTCGCATTGTGGATTTTGGTTAAAACATGATTTTGGACAATGTTCATGGAACTCAGTTTAAAACGTACTTGCAGACTTGAAAACCCTTGCCTATTGTAGAGCGCGCCTCCTACTTCCACTGCTGAACGAAAACGCATGATTTTGGACCCTATTTTCATGCGAAAAGGCTAAAAGAAATGTTTCACGTTTGTTACACTCAAACAGTGTCTCCTCTCATATGCTGAACTGGTCGCATTGTGGATTTTGGTTAAAACATGATTTTGGACAATGTTCGTGGAACTCAGTTTAAAACGTACTTGCAGACTTGAAAACCCTTGCCTATTGTAGAGCGCGCCTCCTACTTCCACTGCTGAACGAAAACCCATGATTTTGGACCCTGTTTTCATGCGAAAAGGCTAAAAGAAATGTTTCACGTTTGTTACACTCAAACAGTGTCTCTTCTCATATGCTGAACTGGTCGCATTGTGGATTTTGGTTAAAACATGATTTTGGACAATGTTCATGGAACTCAGCTTAAAACGTACTTGCAGACTTGAAAACCCTTGCCTATTGTAGAAAGCGCCTCCTACTTCCACTGCTGAACGAAAACCCATGATTTTGGACCCTGTTTTCATGCGAAAAGGCTAAAAGAAATGTTTCACGTTTGTTACACTCAAACAGTGTCTCCTCTCATATGCTGAACTGGTCGCATTGTGGATTTTGGTTAAAACATGATTTTGGACAATGTTCATGGAACTCAGTTTAAAACGTACTTGCAGACTTGAAAACCCTTGCCTATTGTAGAGCGCGCCTCCTACTTCCACTGCTGAACGAAAACCCATGATTTTGGACCCTGTTTTCATGCGAAAAGGCTAAAAGAAATGTTTCACGTTTGTTACACTCAAACAGTGTCTCTTCTCATATGCTGAACTGGTCGCATTGTGGATTTTGGTTAAAACATGATTTTGGACAATGTTCATGGAACTCAGCTTAAAACGTACTTGCAGACTTGAAAACCCTTGCCTATTGTAGAAAGCGCCTCCTACTTCCACTGCTGAACGAAAACCCATGATTTTGGACCCTGTTTTCATGCGAAAAGGCTAAAAGAAATGTTTCACGTTTGTTACACTCAAACAGTGTCTCTTCTCATATGCTGAACTGGTCGCATTGTGGATTTTGGTTAAAACATGATTTTGGACAATGTTCATGGAACTCAGCTTAAAATGTACTTGCAGACTTGAAAACCATTGCCTATTGTAGAGCGCGCCTCCTACTTCCACCGCTGAACGAAAACCCATGATTTTGGACCCTGTTTTCATGCGAAAAGGCTAAAAGAAATGTTTCACGTTTGTTACACTCAAACAGTGTCTCTTCTCATATGCTGAACTGGTCGCATTGTGGATTTTGGTTAAAACATGATTTTGGACAATGTTCATGGAACTCAGCTTAAAATGTACTTGCAGACTTGAAAACCCTTGCCTATTGTAGAGCGCGCCTCCTACTTCCACTGCTGAACGAAAACCCATGATTTTGGACCCTGTTTTCATGCGAAAAGGCTAAAAGAAATGTTTCACGTTTGTTACACTCAAACAGTGTCTCTTCTCATATGCTGAACTGGTCGCATTGTGGATTTTGGTTAAAACATGATTTTGGACAATGTTCATGGAACTCAGCTTAAAACGTACTTGCAGACTTGAAAACCCTTGCCTATTGTAGAAAGCGCCTCCTACTTCCACTGCTGAACGAAAACCCATGATTTTGGACCCTGTTTTCATGCGAAAAGGCTAAAAGAAATGTTTCACGTTTGTTACACTCAAACAGTGTCTCCTCTCATATGCTGAACTGGTCGCATTGTGGATTTTGGTTAAAACATGATTTTGGACAATGTTCATGGAACTCAGTTTAAAACGTACTTGCAGACTTGAAAACCCTTGCCTATTGTAGAGCGCGCCTCCTACTTCCACTGCTGAACGAAAACGCATGATTTTGGACCCTATTTTCATACGAAAAGGCTAAAAGAAATGTTTCACGTTTGTTACACTCAAACAGTGTCTCCTCTCATATGCTGAACTGGTCGCATTGTGGATTTTGGTTAAAACATGATTTTGGACAATGTTCGTGGAACTCAGTTTAAAACGTACTTGCAGACTTGAAAACCCTTGCCTATTGTAGAGCGCGCCTCCTACTTCCACTGCTGAACGAAAACCCATGATTTTGGACCCTGTTTTCATGCGAAAAGGCTAAAAGAAATGTTTCACGTTTGTTACACTCAAACAGTGTCTCTTCTCATATGCTGAACTGGTCGCATTGTGGATTTTGGTTAAAACATGATTTTGGACAATGTTCATGGAACTCAGCTTAAAACGTACTTGCAGACTTGAAAACCCTTGCCTATTGTAGAAAGCGCCTCCTACTTCCACTGCTGAACGAAAACCCATGATTTTGGACCCTGTTTTCATGCGAAAAGGCTAAAAGAAATGTTTCACGTTTGTTACACTCAAACAGTGTCTCTTCTCATATGCTGAACTGGTCGCATTGTGGATTTTGGTTAAAACATGATTTTGGACAATGTTCATGGAACTCAGCTTAAAACGTACTTGCAGACTTGAAAACCCTTGCCTATTGTAGAAAGCGCCTCCTACTTCCACTGCTGAACGAAAACCCATGATTTTGGACCCTGTTTTCATGCGAAAAGGCTAAAAGAAATGTTTCACGTTTGTTACACTCAAACAGTGTCTCTTCTCATATGCTGAACTGGTCGCATTGTGGATTTTGGTTAAAACATGATTTTGGACAATGTTCATGGAACTCAGCTTAAAATGTACTTGCAGACTTGAAAACCCTTGCCTATTGTAGAGCGCGCCTCCTACTTCCACTGCTGAACGAAAACCCATGATTTTGGACCCTGTTTTCATGCGAAAAGGCTAAAAGAAATGTTTCACGTTTGTTACACTCAAACAGTGTCTCCTCTCATATGCTGAACTGGTCGCATTGTGGATTTTGGTTAAAACATGATTTTGGACAATGTTCATGGAACTCAGTTTAAAACGTACTTGCAGACTTGAAAACCCTTGCCTATTGTAGAGCGCGCCTCCTACTTCCACTGCTGAACGAAAACGCATGATTTTGGACCCTATTTTCATGCGAAAAGGCTAAAAGAAATGTTTCACGTTTGTTACACTCAAACAGTGTCTCCTCTCATATGCTGAACTGGTCGCATTGTGGATTTTGGTTAAAACATGATTTTGGACAATGTTCGTGGAACTCAGTTTAAAACGTACTTGCAGACTTGAAAACCCTTGCCTATTGTAGAGCGCGCCTCCTACTTCCACTGCTGAACGAAAACCCATGATTTTGGACCCTGTTTTCATGCGAAAAGGCTAAAAGAAATGTTTCACGTTTGTTACACTCAAACAGTGTCTCTTCTCATATGCTGAACTGGTCGCATTGTGGATTTTGGTTAAAACATGATTTTGGACAATGTTCATGGAACTCAGCTTAAAACGTACTTGCAGACTTGAAAACCCTTGCCTATTGTAGAAAGCGCCTCCTACTTCCACTGCTGAACGAAAACCCATGATTTTGGACCCTGTTTTCATGCGAAAAGGCTAAAAGAAATGTTTCACGTTTGTTACACTCAAACAGTGTCTCCTCTCATATGCTGAACTGGTCGCATTGTGGATTTTGGTTAAAACATGATTTTGGACAATGTTCATGGAACTCAGTTTAAAACGTACTTGCAGACTTGAAAACCCTTGCCTATTGTAGAGCGCGCCTCCTACTTCCACTGCTGAACGAAAACCCATGATTTTGGACCCTGTTTTCATGCGAAAAGGCTAAAAGAAATGTTTCACGTTTGTTACACTCAAACAGTGTCTCTTCTCATATGCTGAACTGGTCGCATTGTGGATTTTGGTTAAAACATGATTTTGGACAATGTTCATGGAACTCAGCTTAAAATGTACTTGCAGACTTGAAAACCCTTGCCTATTGTAGAGCGCGCCTCCTACTTCCACTGCTGAACGAAAACCCATGATTTTGGACCCTGTTTTCATGCGAAAAGGCTAAAAGAAATGTTTCACGTTTGTTACACTCAAACAGTGTCTCCTCTCATATGCTGAACTGGTCGCATTGTGGATTTTGGTTAAAACATGATTTTGGACAATGTTCGTGGAACTCAGTTTAAAACGTACTTGCAGACTTGAAAACCCTTGCCTATTGTAGAGCGCGCCTCCTACTTCCACTGCTGAACGAAAACCCATGATTTTGGACCCTGTTTTCATGCGAAAAGGCTAAAAGAAATGTTTCACGTTTGTTACACTCAAACAGTGTCTCTTCTCATATGCTGAACTGGTCGCATTGTGGATTTTGGTTAAAACATGATTTTGGACAATGTTCATGGAACTCAGCTTAAAACGTACTTGCAGACTTGAAAACCCTTGCCTATTGTAGAAAGCGCCTCCTACTTCCACTGCTGAACGAAAACCCATGATTTTGGACCCTGTTTTCATGCGAAAAGGCTAAAAGAAATGTTTCACGTTTGTTACACTCAAACAGTGTCTCTTCTCATATGCTGAACTGGTCGCATTGTGGATTTTGGTTAAAACATGATTTTGGACAATGTTCATGGAACTCAGCTTAAAACGTACTTGCAGACTTGAAAACCCTTGCCTATTGTAGAAAGCGCCTCCTACTTCCACTGCTGAACGAAAACCCATGATTTTGGACCCTGTTTTCATGCGAAAAGGCTAAAAGAAATGTTTCACGTTTGTTACACTCAAACAGTGTCTCTTCTCATATGCTGAACTGGTCGCATTGTGGATTTTGGTTAAAACATGATTTTGGACAATGTTCATGGAACTCAGCTTAAAATGTACTTGCAGACTTGAAAACCCTTGCCTATTGTAGAGCGCGCCTCCTACTTCCACTGCTGAACGAAAACCCATGATTTTGGACCCTGTTTTCATGCGAAAAGGCTAAAAGAAATGTTTCACGTTTGTTACACTCAAACAGTGTCTCCTCTCATATGCTGAACTGGTCGCATTGTGGATTTTGGTTAAAACATGATTTTGGACAATGTTCATGGAACTCAGTTTAAAACGTACTTGCAGACTTGAAAACCCTTGCCTATTGTAGAGCGCGCCTCCTACTTCCACTGCTGAACGAAAACGCATGATTTTGGACCCTATTTTCATGCGAAAAGGCTAAAAGAAATGTTTCACGTTTGTTACACTCAAACAGTGTCTCCTCTCATATGCTGAACTGGTCGCATTGTGGATTTTGGTTAAAACATGATTTTGGACAATGTTCGTGGAACTCAGTTTAAAACGTACTTGCAGACTTGAAAACCCTTGCCTATTGTAGAGCGCGCCTCCTACTTCCACTGCTGAACGAAAACCCATGATTTTGGACCCTGTTTTCATGCGAAAAGGCTAAAAGAAATGTTTCACGTTTGTTACACTCAAACAGTGTCTCTTCTCATATGCTGAACTGGTCGCATTGTGGATTTTGGTTAAAACATGATTTTGGACAATGTTCATGGAACTCAGCTTAAAACGTACTTGCAGACTTGAAAACCCTTGCCTATTGTAGAAAGCGCCTCCTACTTCCACTGCTGAACGAAAACCCATGATTTTGGACCCTGTTTTCATGCGAAAAGGCTAAAAGAAATGTTTCACGTTTGTTACACTCAAACAGTGTCTCCTCTCATATGCTGAACTGGTCGCATTGTGGATTTTGGTTAAAACATGATTTTGGACAATGTTCATGGAACTCAGTTTAAAACGTACTTGCAGACTTGAAAACCCTTGCCTATTGTAGAGCGCGCCTCCTACTTCCACTGCTGAACGAAAACCCATGATTTTGGACCCTGTTTTCATGCGAAAAGGCTAAAAGAAATGTTTCACGTTTGTTACACTCAAACAGTGTCTCTTCTCATATGCTGAACTGGTCGCATTGTGGATTTTGGTTAAAACATGATTTTGGACAATGTTCATGGAACTCAGCTTAAAACGTACTTGCAGACTTGAAAACCCTTGCCTATTGTAGAAAGCGCCTCCTACTTCCACTGCTGAACGAAAACCCATGATTTTGGACCCTGTTTTCATGCGAAAAGGCTAAAAGAAATGTTTCACGTTTGTTACACTCAAACAGTGTCTCTTCTCATATGCTGAACTGGTCGCATTGTGGATTTTGGTTAAAACATGATTTTGGACAATGTTCATGGAACTCAGCTTAAAATGTACTTGCAGACTTGAAAACCATTGCCTATTGTAGAGCGCGCCTCCTACTTCCACCGCTGAACGAAAACCCATGATTTTGGACCCTGTTTTCATGCGAAAAGGCTAAAAGAAATGTTTCACGTTTGTTACACTCAAACAGTGTCTCTTCTCATATGCTGAACTGGTCGCATTGTGGATTTTGGTTAAAACATGATTTTGGACAATGTTCATGGAACTCAGCTTAAAATGTACTTGCAGACTTGAAAACCCTTGCCTATTGTAGAGCGCGCCTCCTACTTCCACTGCTGAACGAAAACCCATGATTTTGGACCCTGTTTTCATGCGAAAAGGCTAAAAGAAATGTTTCACGTTTGTTACACTCAAACAGTGTCTCTTCTCATATGCTGAACTGGTCGCATTGTGGATTTTGGTTAAAACATGATTTTGGACAATGTTCATGGAACTCAGCTTAAAACGTACTTGCAGACTTGAAAACCCTTGCCTATTGTAGAAAGCGCCTCCTACTTCCACTGCTGAACGAAAACCCATGATTTTGGACCCTGTTTTCATGCGAAAAGGCTAAAAGAAATGTTTCACGTTTGTTACACTCAAACAGTGTCTCTTCTCATATGCTGAACTGGTCGCATTGTGGATTTTGGTTAAAACATGATTTTGGACAATGTTCATGGAACTCAGCTTAAAATGTACTTGCAGACTTGAAAACCCTTGCCTATTGTAGAGCGCGCCTCCTACTTCCACTGCTGAACGAAAACCCATGATTTTGGACCCTGTTTTCATGCGAAAAGGCTAAAAGAAATGTTTCACGTTTGTTACACTCAAACAGTGTCTCCTCTCATATGCTGAACTGGTCGCATTGTGGATTTTGGTTAAAACATGATTTTGGACAATGTTCATGGAACTCAGTTTAAAACGTACTTGCAGACTTGAAAACCCTTGCCTATTGTAGAGCGCGCCTCCTACTTCCACTGCTGAACGAAAACGCATGATTTTGGACCCTATTTTCATGCGAAAAGGCTAAAAGAAATGTTTCACGTTTGTTACACTCAAACAGTGTCTCCTCTCATATGCTGAACTGGTCGCATTGTGGATTTTGGTTAAAACATGATTTTGGACAATGTTCGTGGAACTCAGTTTAAAACGTACTTGCAGACTTGAAAACCCTTGCCTATTGTAGAGCGCGCCTCCTACTTCCACTGCTGAACGAAAACCCATGATTTTGGACCCTGTTTTCATGCGAAAAGGCTAAAAGAAATGTTTCACGTTTGTTACACTCAAACAGTGTCTCTTCTCATATGCTGAACTGGTCGCATTGTGGATTTTGGTTAAAACATGATTTTGGACAATGTTCATGGAACTCAGCTTAAAACGTACTTGCAGACTTGAAAACCCTTGCCTATTGTAGAAAGCGCCTCCTACTTCCACTGCTGAACGAAAACCCATGATTTTGGACCCTGTTTTCATGCGAAAAGGCTAAAAGAAATGTTTCACGTTTGTTACACTCAAACAGTGTCTCCTCTCATATGCTGAACTGGTCGCATTGTGGATTTTGGTTAAAACATGATTTTGGACAATGTTCATGGAACTCAGTTTAAAACGTACTTGCAGACTTGAAAACCCTTGCCTATTGTAGAGCGCGCCTCCTACTTCCACTGCTGAACGAAAACCCATGATTTTGGACCCTGTTTTCATGCGAAAAGGCTAAAAGAAATGTTTCACGTTTGTTACACTCAAACAGTGTCTCTTCTCATATGCTGAACTGGTCGCATTGTGGATTTTGGTTAAAACATGATTTTGGACAATGTTCATGGAACTCAGCTTAAAACGTACTTGCAGACTTGAAAACCCTTGCCTATTGTAGAAAGCGCCTCCTACTTCCACTGCTGAACGAAAACCCATGATTTTGGACCCTGTTTTCATGCGAAAAGGCTAAAAGAAATGTTTCACGTTTGTTACACTCAAACAGTGTCTCTTCTCATATGCTGAACTGGTCGCATTGTGGATTTTGGTTAAAACATGATTTTGGACAATGTTCATGGAACTCAGCTTAAAATGTACTTGCAGACTTGAAAACCATTGCCTATTGTAGAGCGCGCCTCCTACTTCCACCGCTGAACGAAAACCCATGATTTTGGACCCTGTTTTCATGCGAAAAGGCTAAAAGAAATGTTTCACGTTTGTTACACTCAAACAGTGTCTCTTCTCATATGCTGAACTGGTCGCATTGTGGATTTTGGTTAAAACATGATTTTGGACAATGTTCATGGAACTCAGCTTAAAATGTACTTGCAGACTTGAAAACCCTTGCCTATTGTAGAGCGCGCCTCCTACTTCCACTGCTGAACGAAAACCCATGATTTTGGACCCTGTTTTCATGCGAAAAGGCTAAAAGAAATGTTTCACGTTTGTTACACTCAAACAGTGTCTCTTCTCATATGCTGAACTGGTCGCATTGTGGATTTTGGTTAAAACATGATTTTGGACAATGTTCATGGAACTCAGCTTAAAACGTACTTGCAGACTTGAAAACCCTTGCCTATTGTAGAAAGCGCCTCCTACTTCCACTGCTGAACGAAAACCCATGATTTTGGACCCTGTTTTCATGCGAAAAGGCTAAAAGAAATGTTTCACGTTTGTTACACTCAAACAGTGTCTCTTCTCATATGCTGAACTGGTCGCATTGTGGATTTTGGTTAAAACATGATTTTGGACAATGTTCATGGAACTCAGCTTAAAATGTACTTGCAGACTTGAAAACCCTTGCCTATTGTAGAGCGCGCCTCCTACTTCCACTGCTGAACGAAAACCCATGATTTTGGACCCTGTTTTCATGCGAAAAGGCTAAAAGAAATGTTTCACGTTTGTTACACTCAAACAGTGTCTCCTCTCATATGCTGAACTGGTCGCATTGTGGATTTTGGTTAAAACATGATTTTGGACAATGTTCATGGAACTCAGTTTAAAACGTACTTGCAGACTTGAAAACCCTTGCCTATTGTAGAGCGCGCCTCCTACTTCCACTGCTGAACGAAAACGCATGATTTTGGACCCTATTTTCATGCGAAAAGGCTAAAAGAAATGTTTCACGTTTGTTACACTCAAACAGTGTCTCCTCTCATATGCTGAACTGGTCGCATTGTGGATTTTGGTTAAAACATGATTTTGGACAATGTTCGTGGAACTCAGTTTAAAACGTACTTGCAGACTTGAAAACCCTTGCCTATTGTAGAGCGCGCCTCCTACTTCCACTGCTGAACGAAAACCCATGATTTTGGACCCTGTTTTCATGCGAAAAGGCTAAAAGAAATGTTTCACGTTTGTTACACTCAAACAGTGTCTCTTCTCATATGCTGAACTGGTCGCATTGTGGATTTTGGTTAAAACATGATTTTGGACAATGTTCATGGAACTCAGCTTAAAACGTACTTGCAGACTTGAAAACCCTTGCCTATTGTAGAAAGCGCCTCCTACTTCCACTGCTGAACGAAAACCCATGATTTTGGACCCTGTTTTCATGCGAAAAGGCTAAAAGAAATGTTTCACGTTTGTTACACTCAAACAGTGTCTCTTCTCATATGCTGAACTGGTCGCATTGTGGATTTTGGTTAAAACATGATTTTGGACAATGTTCATGGAACTCAGCTTAAAACGTACTTGCAGACTTGAAAACCCTTGCCTATTGTAGAAAGCGCCTCCTACTTCCACTGCTGAACGAAAACCCATGATTTTGGACCCTGTTTTCATGCGAAAAGGCTAAAAGAAATGTTTCACGTTTGTTACACTCAAACAGTGTCTCTTCTCATATGCTGAACTGGTCGCATTGTGGATTTTGGTTAAAACATGATTTTGGACAATGTTCATGGAACTCAGCTTAAAATGTACTTGCAGACTTGAAAACCCTTGCCTATTGTAGAGCGCGCCTCCTACTTCCACTGCTGAACGAAAACCCATGATTTTGGACCCTGTTTTCATGCGAAAAGGCTAAAAGAAATGTTTCACGTTTGTTACACTCAAACAGTGTCTCCTCTCATATGCTGAACTGGTCGCATTGTGGATTTTGGTTAAAACATGATTTTGGACAATGTTCATGGAACTCAGTTTAAAACGTACTTGCAGACTTGAAAACCCTTGCCTATTGTAGAGCGCGCCTCCTACTTCCACTGCTGAACGAAAACCCATGATTTTGGACCCTGTTTTCATGCGAAAAGGCTAAAAGAAATGTTTCACGTTTGTTACACTCAAACAGTGTCTCTTCTCATATGCTGAACTGGTCGCATTGTGGATTTTGGTTAAAACATGATTTTGGACAATGTTCATGGAACTCAGCTTAAAACGTACTTGCAGACTTGAAAACCCTTGCCTATTGTAGAAAGCGCCTCCTACTTCCACTGCTGAACGAAAACCCATGATTTTGGACCCTGTTTTCATGCGAAAAGGCTAAAAGAAATGTTTCACGTTTGTTACACTCAAACAGTGTCTCCTCTCATATGCTGAACTGGTCGCATTGTGGATTTTGGTTAAAACATGATTTTGGACAATGTTCATGGAACTCAGTTTAAAACGTACTTGCAGACTTGAAAACCCTTGCCTATTGTAGAGCGCGCCTCCTACTTCCACTGCTGAACGAAAACGCATGATTTTGGACCCTATTTTCATGCGAAAAGGCTAAAAGAAATGTTTCACGTTTGTTACACTCAAACAGTGTCTCCTCTCATATGCTGAACTGGTCGCATTGTGGATTTTGGTTAAAACATGATTTTGGACAATGTTCATGGAACTCAGTTTAAAACGTACTTGCAGACTTGAAAACCCTTGCCTATTGTAGAGCGCGCCTCCTACTTCCACTGCTGAACGAAAACCCATGATTTTGGACCCTGTTTTCATGCGAAAAGGCTAAAAGAAATGTTTCACGTTTGTTACACTCAAACAGTGTCTCTTCTCATATGCTGAACTGGTCGCATTGTGGATTTTGGTTAAAACATGATTTTGGACAATGTTCATGGAACTCAGCTTAAAACGTACTTGCAGACTTGAAAACCCTTGCCTATTGTAGAAAGCGCCTCCTACTTCCACTGCTGAACGAAAACCCATGATTTTGGACCCTGTTTTCATGCGAAAAGGCTAAAAGAAATGTTTCACGTTTGTTACACTCAAACAGTGTCTCTTCTCATATGCTGAACTGGTCGCATTGTGGATTTTGGTTAAAACATGATTTTGGACAATGTTCATGGAACTCAGCTTAAAATGTACTTGCAGACTTGAAAACCATTGCCTATTGTAGAGCGCGCCTCCTACTTCCACCGCTGAACGAAAACCCATGATTTTGGACCCTGTTTTCATGCGAAAAGGCTAAAAGAAATGTTTCACGTTTGTTACACTCAAACAGTGTCTCTTCTCATATGCTGAACTGGTCGCATTGTGGATTTTGGTTAAAACATGATTTTGGACAATGTTCATGGAACTCAGCTTAAAATGTACTTGCAGACTTGAAAACCCTTGCCTATTGTAGAGCGCGCCTCCTACTTCCACTGCTGAACGAAAACCCATGATTTTGGACCCTGTTTTCATGCGAAAAGGCTAAAAGAAATGTTTCACGTTTGTTACACTCAAACAGTGTCTCTTCTCATATGCTGAACTGGTCGCATTGTGGATTTTGGTTAAAACATGATTTTGGACAATGTTCATGGAACTCAGCTTAAAACGTACTTGCAGACTTGAAAACCCTTGCCTATTGTAGAAAGCGCCTCCTACTTCCACTGCTGAACGAAAACCCATGATTTTGGACCCTGTTTTCATGCGAAAAGGCTAAAAGAAATGTTTCACGTTTGTTACACTCAAACAGTGTCTCTTCTCATATGCTGAACTGGTCGCATTGTGGATTTTGGTTAAAACATGATTTTGGACAATGTTCATGGAACTCAGCTTAAAATCTACTTGCAGACTTGAAAACCCTTGCCTATTGTAGAGCGCGCCTCCTACTTCCACTGCTGAAAGAAAACCCATGATTTTGGACCCTGTTTTCATGCGAAAAGGCTAAAAGAAATGTTTCACGTTTGTTACACTCAAACAGTGTCTCCTCTCATATGCTGAACTGGTCGCATTGTGGATTTTGGTTAAAACATGATTTTGGACAATGTTCGTGGAACTCAGTTTAAAACGTACTTGCAGACTTGAAAACCCTTGCCTATTGTAGAGCGCGCCTCCTACTTCCACTGCTGAACGAAAACCCATGATTTTGGACCCTGTTTTCATGCGAAAAGGCTAAAAGAAATGTTTCACGTTTGTTACACTCAAACAGTGTCTCTTCTCATATGCTGAACTGGTCGCATTGTGGATTTTGGTTAAAACATGATTTTGGACAATGTTCATGGAACTCAGCTTAAAACGTACTTGCAGACTTGAAAACCCTTGCCTATTGTAGAAAGCGCCTCCTACTTCCACTGCTGAACGAAAACCCATGATTTTGGACCCTGTTTTCATGCGAAAAGGCTAAAAGAAATGTTTCACGTTTGTTACACTCAAACAGTGTCTCTTCTCATATGCTGAACTGGTCGCATTGTGGATTTTGGTTAAAACATGATTTTGGACAATGTTCATGGAACTCAGCTTAAAACGTACTTGCAGACTTGAAAACCCTTGCCTATTGGAGAGCGCGCCTCCTACTTCCACTGCTGAACGAAAACCCATGATTTTGGACCCTGTTTTCATGCGAAAAGGCTAAAAGAAATGTTTCACGTTTGTTACACTCAAACAGTGTCTCCTCTCATATGCTGAACTGGTCGCATTGTGGATTTTGGTTAAAACATGATTTTGGACAATGTTCATGGAACTCAGTTTAAAACGTACTTGCAGACTTGAAAACCCTTGCCTATTGTAGAGCGCGCCTCCTACTTCCACTGCTGAACGAAAACCCATGATTTTGGACCCTGTTTTCATGCGAAAAGGCTAAAAGAAATGTTTCACGTTTGTTACACTCAAACAGTGTCTCCTCTCATATGCTGAACTGGTCGCATTGTGGATTTTGGTTAAAACATGATTTTGGACAATGTTCATGGAACTCAGTTTAAAACGTACTTGCAGACTTGAAAACCCTTGCCTATTGTAGAGCGCGCCTCCTACTTCCACTGCTGAACGAAAACCCATGATTTTGGACCCTGTTTTCATGCGAAAAGGCTAAAAGAAATGTTTCACGTTTGTTACACTCAAACAGTGTCTCCTCTCATATGCTGAACTGGTCGCATTGTGGATTTTGGTTAAAACATGATTTTGGACAATGTTCATGGAACTCAGCTTAAAACGTACTTGCAGACTTGAAAACCCTTGCCTATTGTAGAGCGCGCCTCCTACTTCCACTGCTGAACGAAAACCCATGATTTTGGACCCTGTTTTCATGCGAAAAGGCTAAAAGAAATGTTTCACGTTTGTTACACTCAAACAGTGTCTCTTCTCATATGCTGAACTGGTCGCATTGTGGATTTTGGTTAAAACATGATTTTGGACAATGTTCATGGAACTCAGCTTAAAATGTACTTGCAGACTTGAAAACCCTTGCCTATTGTAGAGCGCGCCTCCTACTTCCACTGCTGAACGAAAACCCATGATTTTGGACCCTGTTTTCATGCGAAAAGGCTAAAAGAAATGTTTCACGTTTGTTACACTCAAACAGTGTCTCCTCTCATATGCTGAACTGGTCGCATTGTGGATTTTGGTTAAAACATGATTTTGGACAATGTTCATGGAACTCAGTTTAAAACGTACTTGCAGACTTGAAAACCCTTGCCTATTGTAGAGCGCGCCTCCTACTTCCACTGCTGAACTGGTCGCATTGTGGATTTTGGTTAAAACATGATTTTGGACAATGTTCATGGAACTCAGCTTAAAATGTACTTGCAGACTTGAAAACCCTTGCCTATTGTAGAGCGCGCCTCCTACTTCCACTGCTGAACGAAAACGCATGATTTTGGACCCTATTTTCATGCGAAAAGGCTAAAAGAAATGTTTCACGTTTGTTACACTCAAACAGTGTCTCCTCTCATATGCTGAACTGGTCGCATTGTGGATTTTGGTTAAAACATGATTTTGGACAATGTTCATGGAACTCAGCTTAAAACGTACTTGCAGACTTGAAAACCCTTGCCTATTGTAGAAAGCGCCTCCTACTTCCACTGCTGAACGAAAACCCATGATTTTGGACCCTGTTTTCATGCGAAAAGGCTAAAAGAAATGTTTCACGTTTGTTACACTCAAACAGTGTCTCTTCTCATATGCTGAACTGGTCGCATTGTGGATTTTGGTTAAAACATGATTTTGGACAATGTTCATGGAACTCAGCTTAAAACGTACTTGCAGACTTGAAAACCCTTGCCTATTGGAGAGCGCGCCTCCTACTTCCACTGCTGAACGAAAACCCATGATTTTGGACCCTGTTTTCATGCGAAAAGGCTAAAAGAAATGTTTCACGTTTGTTACACTCAAACAGTGTCTCCTCTCATATGCTGAACTGGTCGCATTGTGGATTTTGGTTAAAACATGATTTTGGACAATGTTCATGGAACTCAGTTTAAAACGTACTTGCAGACTTGAAAACCCTTGCCTATTGTAGAGCGCGCCTCCTACTTCCACTGCTGAACGAAAACCCATGATTTTGGACCCTGTTTTCATGCGAAAAGGCTAAAAGAAATGTTTCACGTTTGTTACACTCAAACAGTGTCTCCTCTCATATGCTGAACTGGTCGCATTGTGGATTTTGGTTAAAACATGATTTTGGACAATGTTCATGGAACTCAGTTTAAAACGTACTTGCAGACTTGAAAACCCTTGCCTATTGTAGAGCGCGCCTCCTACTTCCACTGCTGAACGAAAACCCATGATTTTGGACCCTGTTTTCATGCGAAAAGGCTAAAAGAAATGTTTCACGTTTGTTACACTCAAACAGTGTCTCCTCTCATATGCTGAACTGGTCGCATTGTGGATTTTGGTTAAAACATGATTTTGGACAATGTTCATGGAACTCAGCTTAAAACGTACTTGCAGACTTGAAAACCCTTGCCTATTGTAGAGCGCGCCTCCTACTTCCACTGCTGAACGAAAACCCATGATTTTGGACCCTGTTTTCATGCGAAAAGGCTAAAAGAAATGTTTCACGTTTGTTACACTCAAACAGTGTCTCTTCTCATATGCTGAACTGGTCGCATTGTGGATTTTGGTTAAAACATGATTTTGGACAATGTTCATGGAACTCAGCTTAAAATGTACTTGCAGACTTGAAAACCCTTGCCTATTGTAGAGCGCGCCTCCTACTTCCACTGCTGAACGAAAACCCATGATTTTGGACCCTGTTTTCATGCGAAAAGGCTAAAAGAAATGTTTCACGTTTGTTACACTCAAACAGTGTCTCCTCTCATATGCTGAACTGGTCGCATTGTGGATTTTGGTTAAAACATGATTTTGGACAATGTTCATGGAACTCAGTTTAAAACGTACTTGCAGACTTGAAAACCCTTGCCTATTGTAGAGCGCGCCTCCTACTTCCACTGCTGAACTGGTCGCATTGTGGATTTTGGTTAAAACATGATTTTGGACAATGTTCATGGAACTCAGCTTAAAATGTACTTGCAGACTTGAAAACCCTTGCCTATTGTAGAGCGCGCCTCCTACTTCCACTGCTGAACGAAAACGCATGATTTTGGACCCTATTTTCATGCGAAAAGGCTAAAAGAAATGTTTCACGTTTGTTACACTCAAACAGTGTCTCCTCTCATATGCTGAACTGGTCGCATTGTGGATTTTGGTTAAAACATGATTTTGGACAATGTTCATGGAACTCAGCTTAAAACGTACTTGCAGACTTGAAAACCCTTGCCTATTGTAGAGCGCGCCTCCTACTTCCACTGCTGAACGAAAACCCATGATTTTGGACCCTGTTTTCATGCGAAAAGGCTAAAAGAAATGTTTCACGTTTGTTACACTCAAACAGTGTCTCCTCTCATATGCTGAACTGGTCGCATTGTGGATTTTGGTTAAAACATGATTTTGGACAATGTTCATGGAACTCAGTTTAAAACGTACTTGCAGACTTGAAAACCCTTGCCTATTGTAGAGCGCGCCTCCTACTTCCACTGCTGAACGAAAACGCATGATTTTGGACCCTATTTTCATGCGAAAAGGCTAAAAGAAATGTTTCACGTTTGTTACACTCAAACAGTGTCTCCTCTCATATGCTGAACTGGTCGCATTGTGGATTTTGGTTAAAACATGATTTTGGACAATGTTCATGGAACTCAGTTTAAAACGTACTTGCAGACTTGAAAACCCTTGCCTATTGTAGAGCGCGCCTCCTACTTCCACTGCTGAACGAAAACCCATGATTTTGGACCCTGTTTTCATGCGAAAAGGCTAAAAGAAATGTTTCACGTTTGTTACACTCAAACAGTGTCTCTTCTCATATGCTGAACTGGTCGCATTGTGGATTTTGGTTAAAACATGATTTTGGACAATGTTCATGGAACTCAGCTTAAAACGTACTTGCAGACTTGAAAACCCTTGCCTATTGTAGAAAGCGCCTCCTACTTCCACTGCTGAACGAAAACCCATGATTTTGGACCCTGTTTTCATGCGAAAAGGCTAAAAGAAATGTTTCACGTTTGTTACACTCAAACAGTGTCTCCTCTCATATGCTGAACTGGTCGCATTGTGGATTTTGGTTAAAACATGATTTTGGACAATGTTCATGGAACTCAGCTTAAAACGTACTTGCAGACTTGAAAACCCTTGCCTATTGTAGAGCGCGCCTCCTACTTCCACTGCTGAACGAAAACCCATGATTTTGGACCCTGTTTTCATGCGAAAAGGCTAAAAGAAATGTTTCACGTTTGTTACACTCAAACAGTGTCTCCTCTCATATGCTGAACTGGTCGCATTGTGGATTTTGGTTAAAACATGATTTTGGACAATGTTCATGGAACTCAGTTTAAAACGTACTTGCAGACTTGAAAACCCTTGCCTATTGTAGAAAGCGCCTCCTACTTCCACTGCTGAACGAAAACCCATGATTTTGGACCCTGTTTTCATGCGAAAAGGCTAAAAGAAATGTTTCACGTTTGTTACACTCAAACAGTGTCTCTTCTCATATGCTGAACTGGTCGCATTGTGGATTTTGGTTAAAACATGATTTTGGACAATGTTCATGGAACTCAGCTTAAAATGTACTTGCAGACTTGAAAACCCTTGCCTATTGTAGAGCGCGCCTCCTACTTCCACTGCTGAACGAAAACCCATGATTTTGGACCCTGTTTTCATGCGAAAAGGCTAAAAGAAATGTTTCACGTTTGTTACACTCAAACAGTGTCTCTTCTCATATGCTGAACTGGTCGCATTGTGGATTTTGGTTAAAACATGATTTTGGACAATGTTCATGGAACTCAGCTTAAAATGTACTTGCAGACTTGAAAACCCTTGCCTATTGTAGAGCGCGCCTCCTACTTCCACTGCTGAACGAAAACCCATGATTTTGGACCCTGTTTTCATGCGAAAAGGCTAAAAGAAATGTTTCACGTTTGTTACACTCAAACAGTGTCTCTTCTCATATGCTGAACTGGTCGCATTGTGGATTTTGGTTAAAACATGATTTTGGACAATGTTCATGGAACTCAGCTTAAAATGTACTTGCAGACTTGAAAACCCTTGCCTATTGTAGAGCGCGCCTCCTACTTCCACTGCTGAACGAAAACCCATGATTTTGGACCCTGTTTTCATGCGAAAAGGCTAAAAGAAATGTTTCACGTTTGTTACACTCAAACAGTGTCTCTTCTCATATGCTGAACTGGTCGCATTGTGGATTTTGGTTAAAACATGATTTTGGACAATGTTCATGGAACTCAGCTTAAAACGTACTTGCAGACTTGAAAACCCTTGCCTATTGTAGAGCGCGCCTCCTACTTCCACTGCTGAACGAAAACCCATGATTTTGGACCCTCTTTTCATGCGAAAAGGCTGAAAGAAATGTTTCACGTTTGTTACACTCAAACAGTGTCTCCTCTCATATGCTGAACTGGTCGCATTGTGGATTTTGGTTAAAACATGATTTTGGACAATGTTCATGGAACTCAGTTTAAAACGTACTTGCAGACTTGAAAACCCTTGCCTATTGTAGAAAGCGCCTCCTACTTCCACTGCTGAACGAAAACCCATGATTTTGGACCCTGTTTTCATGCGAAAAGGCTAAAAGAAATGTTTCACGTTTGTTACACTCAAACAGTGTCTCTTCTCATATGCTGAACTGGTCGCATTGTGGATTTTGGTTAAAACATGATTTTGGACAATGTTCATGGAACTCAGCTTAAAATGTACTTGCAGACTTGAAAACCCTTGCCTATTGTAGAGCGCGCCTCCTACTTCCACTGCTGAACGAAAACCCATGATTTTGGACCCTGTTTTCATGCGAAAAGGCTAAAAGAAATGTTTCACGTTTGTTACACTCAAACAGTGTCTCTTCTCATATGCTGAACTGGTCGCATTGTGGATTTTGGTTAAAACATGATTTTGGACAATGTTCATGGAACTCAGCTTAAAATGTACTTGCAGACTTGAAAACCCTTGCCTATTGTAGAGCGCGCCTCCTACTTCCACTGCTGAACGAAAACCCATGATTTTGGACCCTGTTTTCATGCGAAAAGGCTAAAAGAAATGTTTCACGTTTGTTACACTCAAACAGTGTCTCTTCTCATATGCTGAACTGGTCGCATTGTGGATTTTGGTTAAAACATGATTTTGGACAATGTTCATGGAACTCAGCTTAAAATGTACTTGCAGACTTGAAAACCCTTGCCTATTGTAGAGCGCGCCTCCTACTTCCACTGCTGAACGAAAACCCATGATTTTGGACCCTGTTTTCATGCGAAAAGGCTAAAAGAAATGTTTCACGTTTGTTACACTCAAACAGTGTCTCTTCTCATATGCTGAACTGGTCGCATTGTGGATTTTGGTTAAAACATGATTTTGGACAATGTTCATGGAACTCAGCTTAAAATGTACTTGCAGACTTGAAAACCCTTGCCTATTGTAGAGCGCGCCTCCTACTTCCACTGCTGAACGAAAACCCATGATTTTGGACCCTGTTTTCATGCGAAAAGGCTAAAAGAAATGTTTCACGTTTGTTACACTCAAACAGTGTCTCTTCTCATATGCTGAACTGGTCGCATTGTGGATTTTGGTTAAAACATGATTTTGGACAATGTTCATGGAACTCAGCTTAAAACGTACTTGCAGACTTGAAAACCCTTGCCTATTGTAGAAAGCGCCTCCTACTTCCACTGCTGAACGAAAACCCATGATTTTGGACCCTGTTTTCATGCGAAAAGGCTAAAAGAAATGTTTCACGTTTGTTACACTCAAACAGTGTCTCTTCTCATATGCTGAACTGGTCGCATTGTGGATTTTGGTTAAAACATGATTTTGGACAATGTTCATGGAACTCAGCTTAAAATGTACTTGCAGACTTGAAAACCCTTGCCTATTGTAGAGCGCGCCTCCTACTTCCACTGCTGAACGAAAACCCATGATTTTGGACCCTGTTTTCATGCGAAAAGGCTAAAAGAAATGTTTCACGTTTGTTACACTCAAACAGTGTCTCCTCTCATATGCTGAACTGGTCGCATTGTGGATTTTGGTTAAAACATGATTTTGGACAATGTTCATGGAACTCAGTTTAAAACGTACTTGCAGACTTGAAAACCCTTGCCTATTGTAGAGCGCGCCTCCTACTTCCACTGCTGAACGAAAACGCATGATTTTGGACCCTATTTTCATGCGAAAAGGCTAAAAGAAATGTTTCACGTTTGTTACACTCAAACAGTGTCTCCTCTCATATGCTGAACTGGTCGCATTGTGGATTTTGGTTAAAACATGATTTTGGACAATGTTCATGGAACTCAGTTTAAAACGTACTTGCAGACTTGAAAACCCTTGCCTATTGTAGAGCGCGCCTCCTACTTCCACTGCTGAACGAAAACCCATGATTTTGGACCCTGTTTTCATGCGAAAAGGCTAAAAGAAATGTTTCACGTTTGTTACACTCAAACAGTGTCTCTTCTCATATGCTGAACTGGTCGCATTGTGGATTTTGGTTAAAACATGATTTTGGACAATGTTCATGGAACTCAGCTTAAAATGTACTTGCAGACTTGAAAACCCTTGCCTATTGTAGAGCGCGCCTCCTACTTCCACTGCTGAACGAAAACCCATGATTTTGGACCCTGTTTTCATGCGAAAAGGCTAAAAGAAATGTTTCACGTTTGTTACACTCAAACAGTGTCTCTTCTCATATGCTGAACTGGTCGCATTGTGGATTTTGGTTAAAACATGATTTTGGACAATGTTCATGGAACTCAGCTTAAAATGTACTTGCAGACTTGAAAACCCTTGCCTATTGTAGAGCGCGCCTCCTACTTCCACTGCTGAACGAAAACCCATGATTTTGGACCCTGTTTTCATGCGAAAAGGCTAAAAGAAATGTTTCACGTTTGTTACACTCAAACAGTGTCTCCTCTCATATGCTGAACTGGTCGCATTGTGGATTTTGGTTAAAACATGATTTTGGACAATGTTCATGGAACTCAGTTTAAAACGTACTTGCAGACTTGAAAACCCTTGCCTATTGTAGAAAGCGCCTCCTACTTCCACTGCTGAACGAAAACCCATGATTTTGGACCCTGTTTTCATGCGAAAAGGCTAAAAGAAATGTTTCACGTTTGTTACACTCAAACAGTGTCTCTTCTCATATGCTGAACTGGTCGCATTGTGGATTTTGGTTAAAACATGATTTTGGACAATGTTCATGGAACTCAGCTTAAAATGTACTTGCAGACTTGAAAACCTTTGCCTATTGTAGAGCGCGCCTCCTACTTCCACTGCTGAACGAAAACCCATGATTTTGGACCCTGTTTTCATGCGAAAAGGCTAAAAGAAATGTTTCACGTTTGTTACACTCAAACAGTGTCTCTTCTCATATGCTGAACTGGTCGCATTGTGGATTTTGGTTAAAACATGATTTTGGACAATGTTCATGGAACTCAGCTTAAAATGTACTTGCAGACTTGAAAACCCTTGCCTATTGTAGAGCGCGCCTCCTACTTCCACTGCTGAACGAAAACCCATGATTTTGGACCCTGTTTTCATGCGAAAAGGCTAAAAGAAATGTTTCACGTTTGTTACACTCAAACAGTGTCTCTTCTCATATGCTGAACTGGTCGCATTGTGGATTTTGGTTAAAACATGATTTTGGACAATGTTCATGGAACTCAGCTTAAAATGTACTTGCAGACTTGAAAACCCTTGCCTATTGTAGAGCGCGCCTCCTACTTCCACTGCTGAACGAAAACCCATGATTTTGGACCCTGTTTTCATGCGAAAAGGCTAAAAGAAATGTTTCACGTTTGTTACACTCAAACAGTGTCTCTTCTCATATGCTGAACTGGTCGCATTGTGGATTTTGGTTAAAACATGATTTTGGACAATGTTCATGGAACTCAGCTTAAAATGTACTTGCAGACTTGAAAACCCTTGCCTATTGTAGAGCGCGCCTCCTACTTCCACTGCTGAACTAAAACCCATGATTTTGGACCCTGTTTTCATGCGAAAAGGCTAAAAGAAATGTTTCACGTTTGTTACACTCAAACAGTGTCTCCTCTCATATGCTGAACTGGTCGCATTGTGGATTTTGGTTAAAACATGATTTTGGACAATGTTCATGGAACTCAGTTTAAAACGTACTTGCAGACTTGAAAACCCTTGCCTATTGTAGAGCGCGCCTCCTACTTCCACTGCTGAACGAAAACGCATGATTTTGGACCCTATTTTCATGCGAAAAGGCTAAAAGAAATGTTTCACGTTTGTTACACTCAAACAGTGTCTCCTCTCATATGCTGAACTGGTCGCATTGTGGATTTTGGTTAAAACATGATTTTGGACAATGTTCATGGAACTCAGTTTAAAACGTACTTGCAGACTTGAAAACCCTTGCCTATTGTAGAGCGCGCCTCCTACTTCCACTGCTGAACGAAAACCCATGATTTTGGACCCTGTTTTCATGCGAAAAGGCTAAAAGAAATGTTTCACGTTTGTTACACTCAAACAGTGTCTCCTCTCATATGCTGAACTGGTCGCATTGTGGATTTTGGTTAAAACATGATTTTGGACAATGTTCATGGAACTCAGTTTAAAACGTACTTGCAGACTTGAAAACCCTTGCCTATTGTAGAGCGCGCCTCCTACTTCCACTGCTGAACGAAAACCCATGATTTTGGACCCTGTTTTCATGCGAAAAGGCTAAAAGAAATGTTTCACGTTTGTTACACTCAAACAGTGTCTCTTCTCATATGATGAACTGGTCGCATTGTGGATTTTGGTTAAAACATGATTTTGGACAATGTTCATGGAACTCAGCTTAAAATGTACTTGCAGACTTGAAAACCCTTGCCTATTGTAGAGCGCGCCTCCTACTTCCACTGCTGAACGAAAACCCATGATTTTGGACCCTGTTTTCATGCGAAAAGGCTAAAAGAAATGTTTCACGTTTGTTACACTCAAACAGTGTCTCCTCTCATATGCTGAACTGGTCGCATTGTGGATTTTGGTTAAAACATGATTTTGGACAATGTTCATGGAACTCAGTTTAAAACGTACTTGCAGACTTGAAAACCCTTGCCTATTGTAGAGCGCGCCTCCTACTTCCACTGCTGAACGAAAACGCATGATTTTGGACCCTATTTTCATGCGAAAAGGCTAAAAGAAATGTTTCACGTTTGTTACACTCAAACAGTGTCTCCTCTCATATGCTGAACTGGTCGCATTGTGGATTTTGGTTAAAACATGATTTTGGACAATGTTCATGGAACTCAGTTTAAAACGTACTTGCAGACTTGAAAACCCTTGCCTATTGTAGAGCGCGCCTCCTACTTCCACTGCTGAACGAAAACCCATGATTTTGGACCCTGTTTTCATGCGAAAAGGCTAAAAGAAATGTTTCACGTTTGTTACACTCAAACAGTGTCTCCTCTCATATGCTGAACTGGTCGCATTGTGGATTTTGGTTAAAACATGATTTTGGACAATGTTCATGGAACTCAGTTTAAAACGTACTTGCAGACTTGAAAACCCTTGCCTATTGTAGAAAGCGCCTCCTACTTCCACTGCTGAACGAAAACCCATGATTTTGGACCCTGTTTTCATGCGAAAAGGCTAAAAGAAATGTTTCACGTTTGTTACACTCAAACAGTGTCTCTTCTCATATGCTGAACTGGTCGCATTGTGGATTTTGGTTAAAACATGATTTTGGACAATGTTCATGGAACTCAGCTTAAAATGTACTTGCAGACTTGAAAACCTTTGCCTATTGTAGAGCGCGCCTCCTACTTCCACTGCTGAACGAAAACCCATGATTTTGGACCCTGTTTTCATGCGAAAAGGCTAAAAGAAATGTTTCACGTTTGTTACACTCAAACAGTGTCTCTTCTCATATGCTGAACTGGTCGCATTGTGGATTTTGGTTAAAACATGATTTTGGACAATGTTCATGGAACTCAGCTTAAAATGTACTTGCAGACTTGAAAACCCTTGCCTATTGTAGAGCGCGCCTCCTACTTCCACTGCTGAACGAAAACCCATGATTTTGGACCCTGTTTTCATGCGAAAAGGCTAAAAGAAATGTTTCACGTTTGTTACACTCAAACAGTGTCTCTTCTCATATGCTGAACTGGTCGCATTGTGGATTTTGGTTAAAACATGATTTTGGACAATGTTCATGGAACTCAGCTTAAAATGTACTTGCAGACTTGAAAACCCTTGCCTATTGTAGAGCGCGCCTCCTACTTCCACTGCTGAACGAAAACCCATGATTTTGGACCCTGTTTTCATGCGAAAAGGCTAAAAGAAATGTTTCACGTTTGTTACACTCAAACAGTGTCTCTTCTCATATGCTGAACTGGTCGCATTGTGGATTTTGGTTAAAACATGATTTTGGACAATGTTCATGGAACTCAGCTTAAAATGTACTTGCAGACTTGAAAACCCTTGCCTATTGTAGAGCGCGCCTCCTACTTCCACTGCTGAACTAAAACCCATGATTTTGGACCCTGTTTTCATGCGAAAAGGCTAAAAGAAATGTTTCACGTTTGTTACACTCAAACAGTGTCTCCTCTCATATGCTGAACTGGTCGCATTGTGGATTTTGGTTAAAACATGATTTTGGACAATGTTCATGGAACTCAGTTTAAAACGTACTTGCAGACTTGAAAACCCTTGCCTATTGTAGAGCGCGCCTCCTACTTCCACTGCTGAACGAAAACGCATGATTTTGGACCCTATTTTCATGCGAAAAGGCTAAAAGAAATGTTTCACGTTTGTTACACTCAAACAGTGTCTCCTCTCATATGCTGAACTGGTCGCATTGTGGATTTTGGTTAAAACATGATTTTGGACAATGTTCATGGAACTCAGTTTAAAACGTACTTGCAGACTTGAAAACCCTTGCCTATTGTAGAGCGCGCCTCCTACTTCCACTGCTGAACGAAAACCCATGATTTTGGACCCTGTTTTCATGCGAAAAGGCTAAAAGAAATGTTTCACGTTTGTTACACTCAAACAGTGTCTCCTCTCATATGCTGAACTGGTCGCATTGTGGATTTTGGTTAAAACATGATTTTGGACAATGTTCATGGAACTCAGTTTAAAACGTACTTGCAGACTTGAAAACCCTTGCCTATTGTAGAGCGCGCCTCCTACTTCCACTGCTGAACGAAAACCCATGATTTTGGACCCTGTTTTCATGCGAAAAGGCTAAAAGAAATGTTTCACGTTTGTTACACTCAAACAGTGTCTCTTCTCATATGCTGAACTGGTCGCATTGTGGATTTTGGTTAAAACATGATTTTGGACAATGTTCATGGAACTCAGCTTAAAATGTACTTGCAGACTTGAAAACCCTTGCCTATTGTAGAGCGCGCCTCCTACTTCCACTGCTCCACTGCTGAACGAAAACCCATGATTTTGGACCCTGTTTTCATGCGAAAAGGCTAAAAGAAATGTTTCACGTTTGTTACACTCAAACAGTGTCTCCTCTCATATGCTGAACTGGTCGCATTGTGGATTTTGGTTAAAACATGATTTTGGACAATGTTCATGGAACTCAGTTTAAAACGTACTTGCAGACTTGAAAACCCTTGCCTATTGTAGAGCGCGCCTCCTACTTCCACTGCTGAACGAAAACGCATGATTTTGGACCCTATTTTCATGCGAAAAGGCTAAAAGAAATGTTTCACGTTTGTTACACTCAAACAGTGTCTCCTCTCATATGCTGAACTGGTCGCATTGTGGATTTTGGTTAAAACATGATTTTGGACAATGTTCATGGAACTCAGTTTAAAACGTACTTGCAGACTTGAAAACCCTTGCCTATTGTAGAGCGCGCCTCCTACTTCCACTGCTGAACGAAAACCCATGATTTTGGACCCTGTTTTCATGCGAAAAGGCTAAAAGAAATGTTTCACGTTTGTTACACTCAAACAGTGTCTCCTCTCATATGCTGAACTGGTCGCATTGTGGATTTTGGTTAAAACATGATTTTGGACAATGTTCATGGAACTCAGTTTAAAACGTACTTGCAGACTTGAAAACCCTTGCCTATTGTAGAAAGCGCCTCCTACTTCCACTGCTGAACGAAAACCCATGATTTTGGACCCTGTTTTCATGCGAAAAGGCTAAAAGAAATGTTTCACGTTTGTTACACTCAAACAGTGTCTCTTCTCATATGCTGAACTGGTCGCATTGTGGATTTTGGTTAAAACATGATTTTGGACAATGTTCATGGAACTCAGCTTAAAA